>NC_083612.1:845697-873197 GCF_963584025.1 Labrus mixtus | reverse complement strand
CAAAAAGTTCTGTGACATCCAGGCTTTTATATCTAAAATACAATTAAAAAGTGAGTCAATTTGTCTGGTGTCATCAGGAGACACGGCCACATAGATCGAAAGCAGCACTGAGGTCGAGTAGTACCAGAACTGACGGCTTGTTGTTGTCGAGGTTTTTTCTGATATCATTAACTACTTTTAGCAGGGCCGTCTCAGTGCTGTGGCGTCTCCTAAAGCCAGATTGAAACATTTCTAATGTAGTGTTTGAGGTTAAAAAGGCACTCAACTGATTAAAAGCTAACTTCTCAGGTATGGCAGGTTTGAGATGGGTCTAAAATTACTAGGTGTTAAAATATCCAGGTTCCCTTTTTTTAAAAAGAGGTTTAATTAAGGCAGTCTTAAAATCGGTAGGGACGACACCTAGCTGTAAGAAGTGATTTACTATGTCGAGGACATCTTCTGATACTGAATTAAAAATGGTTTTAAAAAGGGATGTTGGAATTGGGTCAAGGGAACACGTGGATGGCGTTGGGGTTGTGAATGTTGCTGTTTATCAGGTTTGAGAAATATTCTTGCCTTGATTTTCGGATGGCTTTGTTGTAGTCTTTTATTGCTTCTATGAGTATATTTTTTATCAATTTCTATTTTGTTTTTCGCCATCTGCGTTCAGCAATTCTGCAGTCTCTCTTAAGTGCATTGGTCGCATTGTTTTTCCATGGAACAACCTTTTTTGTATTTACTGTCTTTGTTGTGATTGGAGCGCAGGCATCAAGCACTGTCCTCAGTTTATAATTCAAATCGGTAACAAGTTGTTCACAGGATGATGGTAAGGTGGTATTTATGTAAGTGGTAAGATGTGATGTAAGAGTTGTGGCTACTTCTGGGGTAATGTGCCGTTTGTTAACTGTACGTTCTATTGCACCTAGAGGAGAGTGATCAAAACTGTTAAAAAACACACAATGATGGTCAGACAGAGCTAGGTCAGTGATGGATGAAATATTAATGTTTAGGCCATATGATATAATCAGATCGAGGGTGTGTCCATGTTTGTGAGTCGGTGTATTGACATGCTGTTTAAAACCCATACATCTAATAACTCTAAGAACTCTTTGGCTCTGGTATCTGCCAGACTGTCAACATGTACATTAAAGTCACCAATTAAAATACAAGCATCATAACTTGTGTGAACGACAGATAAAAGATCAGAGAACTCTGTTAAGAAAGAGGAGAAAACTAAGTTGGGGGCTCTGTATACTGTCACTGCCAGAATATGTGGCTGACATTTTAAAAGTGCTGCATTGTATTCAAAGGAACACAATTCTCCAAAATCTATGTCCATACTTTTCAGTGCCTCTTTATAGATAGCAGCTGTTCCACCACCTCTCTTTCCCTCTCTGCAGGAAAAAGAAAAGGTGTAGCTGGGTGGACAAGCCTCTAAGAGTGTGGCAGGTGCATCTGTGCCCAGCCAGGTTTCGGTCAGGAAAATACAATCCAGGTTTTGATCACTGATGAGGTCGTTAATAATAAATGATTTGTTTGATAATGCCCTTACATTTAAAAGAGCCATTTGAATTTCTTTGCATTTAATTGCGGACATAGAATTTATGTTTATGGGAACTTTTACCAGATTATTGAAGTTTGGACCCTTTGTAGTTCTATTGAAGAAGTGATGGGTGGAGATGATGGGTTTAATAAATTCAGGAGCAGTAGAAGGGGTTAGAGGTCATGGAGAGATACACTGCACTGCATCTGAGAGCCCTTTTAGATGAAGTCCATCACGTTTGAAAAACGCTGGACGGCCCCAGAAAACATTGAAATTGTCAGTAAAGGTGACCTTAACCTTATCACAGATGGATTTTAGCCATAAGTTGAGCGAAAACAGGCGACTGAATTTTTCAATGCCTCTTTTGTGAGTTGGAAGAGGTCCTGATGTTGCAATATTTTTTCCAGTTGCTTTCAGACTGGAAATCAAAGTTTTGAAATGTTCCTTTAATATTTTGGACTCCCGGTGAGATGTTTCGTTGCTGGCGATGTGTGCCACCACAGTACTCACGTTACAGTGCTTTCCAAGCACGGCTGGAAGCTGGGTGTTGAGGTCTAACACTCGGGCTCCAGGGAAGCAGTGGACCGCTGCGGTGGTTCCGTGGGAGGTGAGCGAGAGCCCCCGGACGATGGAATCCCCAATCACCACGGTGGAAGCAGCATCTACAGTCAGATGTTTCTGCCTCTAGATCATTAAGACGCGACTTCCTGTGTTTCAAACTGAATTGGTTCGTCCCCTTGTGGTCACTCGACGCCACTTCACTGACCCTGGATCAGATCATCAACCAGTAGCCCGTCATGCACTGATCACAGCCCCCCCCCCCCAGGATACATCAGATTTACAAACAGCTCCTGTGACTCCAGGTCTCATTATTACAAAGTGCAATTAATAACACCTTGCACACCTCCACTTTGCACTTTAATAACTTGACTTTCCATTCTGGAATGGGCTCTTGACTGATTTTATTTGTTTATTCATTTTTTAAATTAGTTTTGGTTTATGTTTTATGGTGATGTCCTTGTGTTTCTTGTCTTCTGTGTGCTCCTGTTGCAACACAAATTTCCCCTTGTGGGCAGAGGGTGTAAAGTAACGAATTACATTTACTCACGTTACTGTAATTGAGTCGTTTTTTGCTGGACTTACTACTTTTTAAGTCGTTTTTCAAATCTGTACTTTTACTTTTACTTAAGTAGGTTTTCTGTTAAGTATTGTAATTAGCTACATTTTATATCACATCCATTACTGAGTAAAAAAAATAAGCCTGTTATGAATGATTTTCCTTCATTGCACCGGAGTGACGAGAGACAGAGCGGGTCTACCTGCTGAAGGTGTTTATAAACTGATGTCTTGTTGTCTTCAATCCAGATGATTTAAATAAGTTGTCTGTGGTTCTGACTCTCGGACAAAGAAGTGACTGACGATGCTTTTTCTCACTGCAGCGTTCACGACTACAATCGACGCTGCAGCTCAGAGCGATAAACACATTTAGTTCCTGAAAGTTTTTCATTATAAAAGTCCCTTATTACCATCTCTGTGATGTGCTTTTATTTTGAAGCAGCCGTATGAGGAAGTTGGGTGTTATAAGCTGCTGCAACTTAACACATCTCAGATGTGTGAAAATAAATACTTCAAACAGATTCAGTTAGAAGCTTCAGTAGCTAATAGGTAAACAAACAGAGACTAAAACATCTAATATTTAAACTCATACAGACTCATTAGAAGCTTCAGCAGCTAAGAGGTAAACAAACAGACTAAAACATCTAATATAAACTCATACAGACTCATTAGAAGCTTCAGCAGCTAAGAGGTAAACAAACAGACTAAAACATCTAATATAAACTCATACAGACTCATTAGAAGCTTCAGCAGCTAAGAGGTAAACAAACAGAGACTAAAACATCTAATATAAACTCATACAGACTCATTAGAAGCTTCAGTAGCTAAGAGGTAAACAAACAGACTAAAACATCTAATATAAATTCATACAGACTCATTAGAAGCTTCAGCAGCTAAGAGGTAAACAAACAGACTAAAACATCTAATATAAACTCATACAGACTCATTAGAAGCTTCAGCAGCTAAGAGGTAAACAAACAGAGACTAAAACATCTAATATAAACTCATACAGACTCATTAGAAGCTTCAGCAGCTAAGAGGTAAACAAACAGACTAAAACATCTAATATAAATTCATACAGACTCATTAGAAGCTTCAGCAGCTAAGAGGTAAATAAACAGACTAAAACATCTAATATAAACTCATACAGACTCATTAGAAGCTTCAGTAGCTAAGAGGTAAATAAACAGACTAAAACATCTAATATAAACTCATACAGACTCATTAGAAGCTTCAGTAGCTAAGAGGTAAATAAACAGACTAAAACATCTAATATAAACTCATACAGACTCATTAGAAGCTTCAGCAGCTAAGAGGTAAACAAACAGACTAAAACATCTAATATTTAAACTCATACAGACTCATTAGAAGCTTCAGCAGCTAAGAGGTAAACAAACAGACTAAAACATCTAATATTTAAACTCATACAGACTCATTAGAAGCTTCAGCAGCTAAGAGGTAAACAAACAGACTAAAACATCTAATATTTAAATTCATACAGACTCATTAGAAGCTTCAGCAGCTAAGAGGTAAACAAACAGACTAAAACATCTAATATTTAAACTCATACAGACTCATTAGAAGCTTCAGCAGCTAAGAGGTAAACAAACAGACTAAAACATCTAATATAAACTCATACAGACTCATTAGAAGCTTCAGCAGCTAAGAGGTAAACAAACAGACTAAAACATCTAATATAAATTCATACAGACTCATTAGAAGCTTCAGCAGCTAAGAGGTAAACAAACAGACTAAAACATCTAATATAAACTCATACAGACTCATTAGAAGCTTCAGTAGCTAAGAGGTAAACAAACAGACTAAAACATCTAATATAAACTCATACATACTCATTAGAAGCTTCAGTAGCTAAGAGGTAAACAAACAGACTAAAACATCTAATATAAACTCATACAGACTCATTAGAAGCTTCAGTAGCTAAGAGGTAAACAAACAGACTAAAACATCTAATATAAATTCATACAGACTCATTAGAAGCTTCAGCAGCTAAGAGGTAAACTAACAGACTAAAACATCTAATATAAACTCATACAGACTCATTAGAAGCTTCAGTAGCTAAGAGGTAAACAAACAGACTAAAACATCTAATATAAACTCATACAGACTCATTAGAAGCTTCAGTAGCTAAGAGGTAAACAAACAGACTAAAACATCTAATATAAATTCATACAGACTCATTAGAAGCTTCAGTAGCTAAGAGGTAAACAAACAGACTAAAACATCTAATATAAACTCATACAGACTCATTAGAAGCTTCAGTAGCTAAGAGGTAAATAAACAGACTAAAACATCTAATATAAACTCATACAGACTCATTAGAAGCTTCAGCAGCTAAGAGGTAAATAAACAGACTAAAACATCTAATATAAACTCATACAGACTCATTAGAAGCTTCAGCAGCTAAGAGGTAAATAAACAGACTAAAACATCTAATATAAACTCATACAGACTCATTAGAAGCTTCAGTAGCTAAGAGGTAAACAAACAGACTAAAACATCTAATATAAACTCATACAGACTCATTAGAAGCTTCAGTAGCTAAGAGGTAAATAAACAGACTAAAACATCTAATATAAATTCATACAGACTCATTAGAAGCTTCAGCAGCTAAGAGGTAAACAAACAGACTAAAACATCTAATATAAACTCATACAGACTCATTAGAAGCTTCAGCAGCTAAGAGGTAAACAAACAGACTAAAACATCTAATATAAACTCATACAGACTCATTAGAAGCTTCAGTAGCTAAGAGGTAAACAAACAGAGACTAAAACATCTAATATAAACTCATACAGACTCATTAGAAGCTTCAGTAGCTAAGAGGTAAACAAACAGACTAAAACATCTAATATAAACTCATACAGACTCATTAGAAGCTTCAGTAGCTAAGAGGTAAACAAACAGACTAAAACATCTAATATAAACTCATACAGACTCATTAGAAGCTTCAGTAGCTAAGAGGTAAACAAACAGACTAAAACATCTAATATAAACTCATACAGACTCATTAGAAGCTTCAGTAGCTAAGAGGTAAACAAACAGACTAAAACATCTAATATTTAAACTCATAAAGGCTCATTTTAAAACAATAAATGGATTATCTTTCATCTCAGGTTTAGTTGCAGCTAAGTCAGCCTTTGAGGCTGCATTTGAGACTAACCAGCCTCAGAATAATAAAACTAAAAACACAAATACTCTTTACACTGTTTATGATTGAGACAAAGATTATTTTAGTATTTTCTTAAATAGTTCAAAGTCTTTCTATGTGATGTTTCACACTTAAATGTATAAATCAAGTATCTCCTCTGAAAATAACTCTGTGAGTCATGACTGTCTACAATGGGTGTAACACCCGAGTCCCACTGTCTGTGATGTTTTCAGAGTTTTCAGAGTCCTATCTTCACTTTGTTTACATCGCCGGGACGGCCGGCTGACTCCTCCCCTCGTGTATAAAAGTTGTTTAATTGAGGGACTAGAGAAAAGAAGAATAACATACTGTACTCACTGCTTAACTGTGTTTCTAGATCACGCTCATTTCAGGTAAATTTACATGCAGTGTGAAGATACGAGCATAATAAAGATCGCTAGCATTAGCATGCTAACACAACAATGCAGCGCGAGTTGTTTTGGTTTCATGCTGGTGCTCAAGGGCGACATCTGCTGGATCAAAAAATCACATATAAAGACTTTAAACATTTCCCTTTCATAAAACAGCTGATTACTTGAACATAAAAACTTTGATTATTTATTCATCATTATTTATATTTTGTTTTTGTCAATGGGCTAGAAAAGAAAATGTTTATCTGAAAAGATAAATCTTTGTAAAGATTTGCCTTTAATTAAAAAAACTTTGAGATTAAAATCCTCTCGTCCTTTTTTCACGACACACGAGAGACGCGTTGTTAAAAAAAGTAACTAAGTAACTTTTACTTAAACTACATTTTAAACGAGTTACTTTTAACTTTTACTTGAGTACATTTTTAAACTGGTACTTTTACTTGTACTTAAGTAAAATGTTATCAAAGTAACAGTACTTTTACTTGAGTAAAATATATTAGTACTCTTTACACCTCTGCTTTTGGGACAATAAAAAAATCTGAAGCATCAAGGCTGAGATAAGTTTACGTGCATGGAGAATGTTGTTAATAAAACTACAGAAACAAACAGAAAAGATCTGCAGCTACAACTAGTGATTGGAAGCAATGATGGCGTGGGTTAAACGAAAGCCTTCAGCCCTTTATGTCATTGTTAATTTCCAATAAGCTGCAGGTGAGCATGACACATCATGCTGCTACAGAGACACACATTTTGAGATAAAAGCTGTAAAGAGAAAAAAACTGTGGCTGCAAACCAAATCTTCCATCCAATCTAACACCTGCAGGATCAACCTGCCCAAACGACGGCATCGTGGTGCAGAGGACGAGGAGTGTGAGGGCGGCGTCATGAAGAACAGTGGCAGCAGCGAGCAGCTGGATGCAGACGGCGACACGGCCAGCGAGGTGTCCAGTGAGGTCAGCTTTTCTTACGAGTTCGCCCAAACGGAGGTGATGATGAAGGCGCTGGGCAGTAATGGTAAGAGTGTGTGTTTGGAGAGTTTCAGTGTCTGTGCGTTAAGAAGAAACATCAATAAGTTTGACTCCTCCTACAGATCCGATGCAGGCGGTCCTCCAGTCTCTGGAGAGGCAGCACGAGGAGGAGAAGCGCTCGGCTCTGGAGAGACAGAGACAGATGTACGAGCAGGAGCTGCAGCAGCTCCGCAGGAAGCTCAACCCCGACCGTCTGTCCACCAACAACTCTGCAGGACAGACGTGTGTCCAGCAAGCTCCGGGACAGCAGTCTCACTACCGCAGCCTGGAGAGACTCAGTATGGGAGGGATGAGCCATTCAAGCAGCGCCCAGAGCAGACTGAGGCAGTGGAGTGAGGACAGGTGAGAGCGCTTCTGTGTGGCCAGAGAAATCAACACTCAACGCCTCCTCCATGTTCCCATGCTCCTCCTAACCTTTTAATTTAAGAACTGTCCTCTGTCTTTCCACAGGTGGAAGTGTTTATAGTATATGTCTAGTTTTATTTTATCTCTGTTGTAATTTCTTGCTTTATTTAATTAATTATATGTAAATATGTTTTTTTTTCTTCACTTTTTGCTATTTCCTAACAGTTTGCATTATTCATTATTTATTGTTAATTATGTCTTTATAAACACAAAGGACAAAAACAACACAGCACATCTGCTGCTACCTTTTTCTTATTGCTGCTGCTATTTTATTATTTTATTATAAATCTGTAGCGGTATATTTTAGTTAGACATGTCTATTGCTGCTACTGTGTACAGTATATTATTTGTATATAACTTTTTATTTTATTCTTTGTATCTGTGTGCTGTTCTATCCTTTGGTGTTACCTGCTGCTGGAATCTGAATTTCCTGAGGGAACCTTTCCAAGGGATTAATAAAGTTCCTATATATCTATTTTTACTAATTATACTACTGGGATCAATAAAGTTTATCTTATCTTATGTCTACCCCCCCTCTCTCCTCCATCAGGGAGGCCGTGTTGGTGAGGAGTCTGCGGAGGTTGAGGGAGCAGATCGTGAGGGCAAACCTCCTGGTACAAGAAGCCTGTTTCATCTCTGAGGAGCTGGAGCGACACACAGAGTACAGAGTCACTCTGCAGATCCCATCAGACAACCTCAACGCAAACCGCAAGGTCTCCCACACACACACACACACACACACACACATCCTGTCCTCTGCTGTCAGCCCCGTCACTTCTCTAAATGTGTCTTCTTCCTCCTGTGTTCAGAGGGATGCGGTGCTCAGCGAGCCGGCCATTCAGGTTCGACGGCGGTGTCGAGGGAAGCAGATCTGGAGTCTAGAGAAGATGGAGAACCGTCTGGTCGACATGAGAGAGCTGTACCAGGAGTGGCAGGACTACAACCACAATAACCAAGACAACCCTGTGAGTTCAGTAAGCCCCGCCCCCTAGGTCACTGTCTGAGGTCACTGTCTGAGGTCACTGTCAGAGGTCACTGTCTGAGGTCACTGTCAGGGGTCAGAGGTCACTGTCTGAGGTCACTGTCTGAGGTCACTGTCTGAGGTCACTGTCAGAGGTCACTGTCTGAGGTCACTGTCAGAGGTCACTGTCAGAGGTCACTGTCTGAGGTCACTGTCAGGGGTCAGAGGTCACTGTCTGAGGTCACTGTCAGGGGTCAGAGGTCACTGTCTGAGGTCACTGTCTGAGGTCACTGTCAGAGGTCACTGTCAGAGGTCATTGTCAGAGGTCACTGTCAGGGGTCAGAGGTCACTGTCTGAGGTCACTGTCAGAGGTCACTGTCTGAGGTCACTGTCAGGGGTCAGAGGTCACTGTCAGGGGTCAGAGGTCACTGTCTGAGGTCACTGTCTGAGGTCACTGTCAGAGGTCATTGTCAGAGGTCACTGTCAGGGGTCAGAGGTCACTGTCTGAGGTCACTGTCTGAGGTCACTGTCAGGGGTCAGAGGTCACTGTCTGAGGTCACTGTCAGGGGTCAGAGGTCACTGTCTGAGGTCACTGTCAGAGGTCACTGTCAGAGGTCACTCAGAGGTCACTGTCAGGTCACTGTCTGAGGTCACTGTCAGGGGTCAGAGGTCACTGCTTTTCACTGATAATATTCATTCAAGATTTGTATTTGTCTCACGCTCATACAGATGTGCAGTGAAATGTAACGTCTGTTCTGAAGGTCATGCAATAACACTCAAATCACTAAAACACATAAATACAGTAATATAGAAATATAATGTCAAAATAAAAAAAAGAAATATTTGAATATACAACATATAGAATAATGTAAACGGTGTAAAGTGCAGATTTAATCGAGACTCCATCTTCTCCTCTTTGTGCTCAGATGATGCGCTCGTATTTCCGGCGGGCAGACCCGTTCTTCGACGAGCAGGAGAACCACAGTCTGATCGGTGTCGCCAACGTCTTCCTCTCCTGCCTCTTCTACGACGTCAAGCTGCAGTATGCAGTTCCCATCATTAACCAGAAGGGGGAGGTATGTGGTCACAGATTGAGGTTTAGTCCTTCAGTGGTGATGTGATTATATAGATTTCTACATATCCTTATTGTTTGAATGTTTTTTTACCACCTCAGTTGATTTTGTGTTTTTGTTCTGAGTTTTGATGTCTTGACTGTTTAGGGACTTCAGAATAAAGAGTGTTATGTTTTTAACCCTTAGAGTGAAACGATTTCAGATTACTGAGAGAGAAGGTCAAAGCTGAAGGACTGAAAATACATCTTTATTATTAAATAAATATGTTTATTGAGTTTTCAACAATAGAACACAGAAATAATCATAGTCACACACAGAAGGGAGAAGGTAGGGGCGAGATGGGGTGGGGGGGGGGTCTAGAGTATAGAGTATTAGCATCAAATATGTTTGCATAATAGTCTAAGAAGAAACTCGACGTCTTCACCATCACACACTGCACGCCACCTGTGGGGATACAGAGTGACGCAGACATCTTCTCTCTCTCATTGGCTCAAAGTCATGGACCATATTTAGACCAAACGATGGAATAGAGAACAAACCATATGACGTATTTTTGTAGGCCAACCAGGAAGCATCATCTCCATTGCGTCTAACCAGAATCCTCCTCTGGGATGTTTTAATTGGATTTTGGATCATTGCAGAAAATAATCTGTGTCAAACACACGTTTCTGAAGCGTAGGCGTTTTGTTCAGCAGGATAATCTTCACAGATGAACGCCATTTTTATGATGTGACACACATTTATGAAGCGTTAATGCGGCCGACAGAAGTAAAAAGCTAACGTTATGCTAAAGCTAACTACACCATGGTCGGATGATTGTGACGTCACTAGCGTTACGCTTCAGACGATCTCCGATAAACTAATCCACGTAGCTTAATAAATAGAATAAAATTTTGCTGAGGTTCAGGTCTTCTTCTTCTTCTTGTGGTCAGGTGGCCGGGCGTCTCCATGTGGAGGTCGTGAGGGTTGGAGGGGCGTTAGAGGACAGCATGGCCGGAGGAGATGAATCCGACAACAACCAGGACTCTGAAGTCCAGGATCGTAAACTGGTCTGCATGGTAAGAGGGAGAGGATCTGTTATCAAGACCTGGTTCAGGATCTGTTATTCAGACCCGGTTCAGGGTCAGTTATCCAGACCTGGTTCAGGATCTGTTATTCAGACCTGGTTCAGGTTCAGTTATCCAGACCTGGTTCAGGATCTGTTATCCAGACCTGGTTCAGGTTGTGTTATCCAGACCTGGTTTTTGTCCACAGATTAAGATCCTTCAGGCCACCGGTCTCCCCCAGTACCTGTCCAACTTCGTCTTCTGTCAGTATGCGTTCTGGGATCAGCCTGAGCCCATCATCGTGGCTCCTGAGGTGGACCCGTCGTCCTCGTCGCCCAGCACTAAGGACCCTCACTGCATGGTGGTGTTTGACAGCTGTAAGGTAAGACAGGTGGAGTCAGGGTCACTTTAATGAGTCAAGCTGGACAGGAAGCAGGGCCCGGAGGAATGATTGACAGAGTCCAGCTGATTGAACGTTCATCTGTCAGTTACAGACTGTAACACGTTCACCTGTCAGTTACAGACTGTAACACGTTCATCTGTCAGTTACAGACTGTAACACGTTCATCTGTCAGTTACAGACTGTAACACGTTCATCTGTCAGTTACAGACTGTAACACGTTCACCTGTCAGTTACAGACTGTAACACGTTCACCTGTCAGTTACAGACTGTAACACGTTCACCTGTCAGTTACAGACTGTAACACAGTCATCTGTCAGTTACAGACTGTAACACGTTCACCTGTCAGTTACAGACTGTAACACGTTCATCTGTCAGTTACAGACTGTAACACGTTCATCTGTCAGTTACAGACTGTAACACGTTCACCTGTCAGTTACAGACTGTAACACGTTCACCTGTCAGTTACAGACTGTAACACGTTCACCTGTCAGTTACAGACTGTAACACAGTCATCTGTCAGTTACAGACTGTAACACGTTCACCTGTCAGTTACAGACTGTAACACGTTCATCTGTCAGTTACAGACAGTAACACGTTCATCTGTCAGTTACAGACTGTAACACGTTCACCTGTCAGTTACAGACTGTAACACGTTCATCTGTCAGTTACAGACTGTAACACGTTCATCTGTCAGTTACAGACTGTAACACGTTCACCTGTCAGTTACAGACTGTAACACGTTCACCTGTCAGTTACAGACTGTAACACAGTCATCTGTCAGTTACAGACTGTAACACGTTCACCTGTCAGTTACAGACTGTAACACGTTCATCTGTCAGTTACAGACTGTAACACGTTCATCTGTCAGTTACAGACTGTAACACAGTCATCTGTCAGTTACAGACTGTAACACAGTCATCTGTCAGTTACAGACTGTAACACGTTCACCTGTCAGTTACAGACTGTAACACGTTCATCTGTCAGTTACAGACTGTAACACGTTCACCTGTCAGTTACAGACTGTAACACGTTCACCTGTCAGTTACAGACTGTAACACGTTCACCTGTCAGTTACAGACTGTAACACGACAGACTGTAACACGTTCACCTGTCAGTTACAGACTGTAACACAGTCATCTGTCAGTTACAGACTGTAACACGTTCACCTGTCAGTTACAGACTGTAACACGTTCATCTGTCAGTTACAGACTGTAACACGTTCATCTGTCAGTTACAGACTGTAACACAGTCATCTGTCAGTTACAGACTGACAGACTGTAACACGTTCATCTGTCAGTTACAGACTGTAACACAGTCATCTGTCAGTTACAGACTGACAGACTGTAACACGTTCATCTGTCAGTTACAGACTGTAACACGTTCATCTGTCAGTTACAGACTGTAACACGTTCATCTGTCAGTTACAGACTGTAACACAGTCATCTGTCAGTTACAGACTGTAACACAGTCATCTGTCAGTTACAGACTGTAACACGTTCACCTGTCAGTTACAGACTTTAACACAGTCATCTGTCAGTTACAGACTGTAACACGTTCATCTGTCAGTTACAGACTGTAACACAGTCATCTGTCAGTTACAGACTGTAACACGTTCACCTGTCAGTTACAGACTGTAACACAGTCACCTGTCAGTTACAGACTGTAACACGTTCACCTGTCAGTTACAGACTAACACGTTCACCTGTCAGTTACAGACTGTAACACGTTCACCTGTCAGTTACAGACTGTAACACAGTCATCTGTCAGTTACAGACTGTAACACGTTCACCTGTCAGTTACAGACTGTAACACAGTCATCTGTCAGTTACAGACTGTAACACGTTCACCTGTCAGTTACAGACTGTAACACGTTCATCTGTCAGTTACAGACTGTAACACGTTCATCTGTCAGTTACAGACTGTAACACAGTCATCTGTCAGTTACAGACTGTAACACGTTCACCTGTCAGTTACAGACTCTAACACAGTCATCTGTCAGTTACAGACTAACACGTTCACCTGTCAGTTACAGACTGTAACACGTTCACCTGTCAGTTACAGACTGTAACACAGTCATCTGTCAGTTACAGACTGTAACACGTTCACCTGTCAGTTACAGACTGTAACACGTTCATCTGTCAGTTACAGACTGTAACACGTTCACCTGTCAGTTACAGACTCTAACACAGTCATCTGTCAGTTACAGACTGTAACACGTTCACCTGTCAGTTACAGACTGTAACACGTTCACCTGTCAGTTACAGACTGTAACACGTTCACCTGTCAGTTACAGACTGTAACACAGTCATCTGTCAGTTACAGACTGTAACACGTTCACCTGTCATTTACAGACTGTAACACGTTCATCTGTCAGTTACAGACTGTAACACGTTCACCTGTCAGTTACAGACTGTAACACGTTCACCTGTCAGTTACAGACTGTAACACGTTCATCTGTCAGTTACAGACTGTAACACGTTCATCTGTCAGTTACAGACTGTAACACGTTCACCTGTCAGTTACAGACTGTAACACAGTCATCTGTCAGTTACAGACTGTAACACGTTCATCTGTCAGTTACAGACTGTAACACGTTCACCTGTCAGTTACAGACTGTAACACGTTCATCTGTCAGTTACAGACTGTAACACGTTCACCTGTCAGTTACAGACTGTAACACGTTCACCTGTCAGTTACAGACTGTAACACGTTCATCTGTCAGTTACAGACTGTAACACGTTCATCTGTCAGTTACAGACTGTAACACGTTCACCTGTCAGTTACAGACTGTAACACAGTCATCTGTCAGTTACAGACTGTAACACGTTCATCTGTCAGTTACAGACTGTATTACAGTCTGTAACTGACAGATGACTGTGTTACAGACTGTAACACGTTCACCTGTCAGTTACAGACTCTAACACAGTCATCTGTCAGTTACAGACTGTAACACGTTCATCTGTCAGTTACAGACTGTAACACAGTCACCTGTCAGTTACAGACTGTAACACGTTCATCTGTCAGTTACAGACTGTAACACAGTCATCTGTCAGTTACAGACTGTAACACATTCCTGTCATAGCGGTGTTTTGTCAGTAATTATATCACAGTTCTAATAACTGTTACAGCATCAACGTATCAGAAGTGCTCGTGCGGGTGCTTCTGTGTCACAGTTGAAAGGCGCTGCTGTCCGTCCCACGAGCACTCGCTGCACTCGATTTGTTCACTCACACAGATCTTAGCAGGTTTTCTCTGATAAAACACACGTTTGGTAAAACGGTTTTAAAACCATCAGATCTCGACAAAAGCCGAGTTTAAATCAGCATTCAAAGAAAACAAATCACCTGAAGAGTGGAGAGTGACAGCAGGACGAAAACAGAGAAAAGTTTGATCCACAGTGACAGACAGCTGGAGGAGCTGGAACACGTTAAAGTTAAAGACTAGATCCTGGTAAAGATCAAAGTTATTCACAAAACATGTTAGCCCTTAAGAGAGCTCCTAAAGTAAAGATGTAAGGATGAAGAGTTTCTCACAGAGAAGAAAGAAGGAGAGATTCCAGCTCTATCACAGCCTCATATTAATATCAGATTAGCAGTTAGCAGCATGGTGAAGAAACATGAGCACATAAATATAAGTTTATAATTAGAGCTCAATTAATTTAATAAAAGTTGTAATTGACTTTTGCATGAAAATAAATGTTTCCTCTCCTCCAGCTCTGAACATGAACAGCCCATAATCACACCATCTGCGTGACTTCATCCTGAGTTCATTTCTTTGTGAATTTTCAGTAAAACGTCCAAAAAACCTTCATCACTATTTCTTCTTTTATACGACACGTTTGTTCACTCCAAAGTCTAAAAACTAAAATAACTAAAGTGTTGAATCATTATGCGTCGTCGTGTCTCTCACCTCTGTGGTTCAGACGTTGTTTTCATGAGACTGACCTCTCTGTGGTCCTGCAGGAGCTGGCGGTGCCTGTATCGGAGGATTTCATCGAGTACCTGACTGAAGGGGCGGTCGCCATCGAGGTGTTTGGGCACAGACAGGCTGATGCAGGAAGAAACCCCGCCCTGTGGGACCTCAGCATCATCCAGGCCAAGACCCGCACGCTGCGAGACAGGTAGACACAACGAGTCCCACGAGACCTGGTCTAGTCTTTGGACTACATCACCTGGTTCTCATTAACGGCGCAGTCTAGGCTTGTGAAGGCTGTTTCGTCATGAGCCGGGGATCCGGCCGAAGATTTCTGCCTTTTAATAAGGCAGTTTTTTCTTACCACTGTAACTTTTGCTGCTTTGCTAAAGTGCTCATGATGGATAGGCCGGATCTTTGTAACATAGCAATAAGTAAGGTCTTTTACCTGCTTTATGTAACATAACAATGAGTAAGGTCTTTTACCTGCTTTATGTAACATAACAATGAGTAAGGTCTTTTACCTGCTTTATGTAACATAACAATGAGTAAGGTCTTTTACCTGCTTTATGTAACATAACAATGAGTAAGGTCTTTTACCTGCTTTTTGTAACATAACAATGAGTAAGGTCTTTTACCTGCTTTATGTAACATAACAATGAGTAAGGTCTTTTACCTGCTTTATGTAACATAACAATGAGTAAGGTCTTTTACCTGCTTTTTGTAACATAACAATGAGTAAGGTCTTTTACCTACTTTATGTAACATAACAATGAGTAAGGTCTTTTACCTGCTTTATATAACATAACAATGAGTAAGGTCTTTTACCTGCTTTATGTAACATAACAATGAGTAAGGTCTTTTACCTGCTTTATGTAACATAACAATGAGTAAGGTCTTTTACCTGCTTTATGTAACATAACAATGAGTAAGGTCTTTTACCTGCTTTTTGTAACATAACAATGAGTAAGGTCTTTTACCTGCTTTATGTAACATAACAATGAGTAAGGTCTTTTACCTGCTTTATATAACATAACAATGAGTAAGGTCTTTTACCTGCTTTATGTAACATAACAATGAGTAAGGTCTTTTACCTGCTTTATGTAACATAACAATGAGTAAGGTATTTTACCTGCTTCTTGTAAAGTGTCTCGAGATAACACTTGTTATGAGTTGACGCTATACAAATAAAAGTTGATTGATTGATTGATTGATTAAAGGGTCACTTCACCATGAAACATGAATCTGTGTTGACATTGGGTCATATATGTAGAAATGTGAAATACATTTTGAAGTTGGTGCCTTCTTGACCGAGAAAAGACAGAAAGTGTCTTTTTGGCTCATGTGGATGAAAGACACCAAATCCCAGAATGCACAGCACCGCAGGCCACTCCCACTAAGGTCAGGTTTACAGACATATTTACTTCAACACATAAGACCGTTTCCTCAACTGATTCAGAGATTTCTTCCAGAATTGATCTTGTAAATTCCTGTCAGAAAACAGACTCTATGTCTGTGTCCATAGACAAACAGTGAGAGCACCGACACTACCAGTCCGCCCCAGCTCGAGCCGGCCCCGCCTCCTCATCCTCACCGCCGCCGACAGGCAGGCCTTATGTCTCGGCTGCTGAGCTGGCAGCGGCCGGAGTCGGCCAGCAATATAGTGGCGAGACGGTTGCTGCAGACAGGCCGGTCTTGTGTCACAGAGGCCCCCGGCTGCCAGAGGCGGCTGTCAGCGGCGGCTGTCAGCGGCGGCTGTCAGCGGCGGCTGTCAGCAGCGGCTGCCAGCGGCCGCAGCAGCAAAAACCCAAGACCGGCCTGTCGGCACCATCCGTCTCGCCACTATATTTATATTTTTTCTCAATTATCAGCTTTCTCCATAAAGCCTGTTAGCATAGCTTCAAAGCAATATGGCGGACTTTAGTTTTCGATTCTGGGAGTGAGGCCCCACCCACTGATCTGTGATTGGTCTGTAGCTTCAGCTCCTTTTCAGACTCAGAAATACAAAGATTTCCCATCTCAGGGGAAAATGAGGCATGACCATTCAAAAACACTACCAGGTTTCTAATGATACAAAGATTAATGCTAATGGCTGAATTATCCCTTTAAAGAGATGTGCAGATGTTTCCCAGATGTTCTGATCCTGTTCGTCTTGTAGGTGGAGTGAGGTAACACGACGTCTGGAGCTATGGATTCAAATCCTGGAGATTAACGAGAACGGAGACTTCGTCCCTGTGGAAGTGGTTCCTGCTCGAGATGTGCGGACCGGGGGAATCTTCCAACTCCGACAGGTAAGACCAGACACGACCACGGACAACGACCTCAGTCTTACCTGGTCATAGAGGTCGAGCTAGCACCTGAAAGCCGAGCTCTGTAATACTAAACCCACCTCGTCGTCTGCAGGGTCAGTCGAGGCGGATCCAGGTGGACGTGCGCTCGGTTCAGGACTCGGGCACCATGCCTCTGATTTCAGAGATCGTGCTCGCCGTGTCGGTGGGATGTGTGGAGATCAGAAACACGACAGGAAGCCAGGAGGCGGATGAGATGGACAGTTACCAGGTAAACCCGTCTGATCAAATCAAACACATAAATAACATCAAATCCATAAATACACTATGTAGTGTCTTTGTTTTGGAGTAGCAGGAGGTCACTCTGAAAGAGAAAAAGCTAATATTTAAATATAGTTTGTATTCACTGTCTTATTCTTGCTCACAGGAAAGAGATCTTGAACGTTTGCGGCGCCAGTGGTTATCTGCTCTCACCAAGAGACAAGAGTACCTGGACCAGCACCTGCAGAGCGTGGTCAGCAAAGCAGGTGAGACACAAACCAGCATTCAAACGTTCACAAAGCGTACACCATACTGAGCTCTGCTGGTCTGCAGCTTCTGGACATCTTCATGAATATAATAATAATAATAACTTTATTTAAAAACACAGGTTTACGAAGTGCTTTGACAAACAGCAAAAACAATAACAAACTAAACCAAACACAGAAGAACATAAACAACAGCAAGAACATAACAAATACAAAATACTGAAAATAATTAAATACAATTCAACAGAAAAGAACCCAAAGTGCACGATACCCAACAGACATTTACAGTGGAGGAAATAATGATTTGATCCCCTGCTGATTTTGTAAGTTTGCCCGATTTCAAAGAAGTGAGAGGTCTATAATTTTTATGGTACTTTTAATTCAACACACAGAGACAAAATATACAAAAAAAAAGTCCAGAAAAAAAACATTACATAAAGTTATAAATTAATTTGCATTTGAACAAAGGAAATAAGTATCTGATCCGAATGCAAAACATGACTTAGTATTTGGTGGAGTGACCCTTGTTGGCAAGCACAGAAGTCAGACGACTGTTGTAGTTGGTCACCAGGTTTGTACACATCTCAGGAGGGATTTTGGTCCACTCCTCTTTACAGATCTTCTCCAAATTCTGAAGGTTTCGAGGCTGTCACTTTGCAACTCGAACTTTCAGCTCCCTCCACAAATTTTTTATAGGATAAAGGTCTGGAGACTGGGTAGGCCACTCCATGACCTTAATGTGCTTCTTCTTGAGCCACTGCTTTGCTGCCTTGGTCGTTTCGGGTTGTTGTCATGCTGAAAGACCCATCCACGACCCATCCTCAGTGCTCTGACTGAGGAAAGAAGGTTATCGTCCAAGATCTTACAGTACATGGCCCCATCCATCGGCCCCTCAATGTGTGAAGTCGTCCTGTACCCCTGTAGCATAATGTTTCCACCTCCATACCTGACGGTGGAGATGGTGTTCTTGGGTTGGTATTCAGCATTTCTCTCCCTCCAAACACAACAACTCCAGTTTATGCCAAAGAGTTGAATTTGGTCTCATCTGACCACATCACCTTCTCCCAAGCCTTCTCTGAATCATTTCAGGATTTAAATCCATTATGGTGCAGTGTGTTTCCAATGGTTTTCTTGCTGACTGTGGTCCTAGCTGCCTTGAGATCATTACAAAGCTCCTCCCGTGTAGTTCTGGGCTGATCCCTCACCATTCCCATGATCACCTTTACCCCACGAGGTGAGATCCTACATGGAGCTCCAGACAGAGGGCGATTGATGGTTATTTAATATTTCTTCCATTTTCTTATAATTGCACCAACAGTTTCTCCTTCTCACCAAACTTCTTGCTGATGGTCTTGTAGCCCAGTCCAGCCTTGTGCAGGTCTACAATCTTGTCCCTGATGTCCTTTGGTCTTGCCCATGGTGTTGGAGTGGTTGGAAAGGAAGAGATTGATTCTGTTGTCTTTTTTACCCATAACGAGCAGTGATTGGGAGAACTTTCTTAAAGTGACAGGACTAATCTGAGTGCCTCCCGGGCACTTTACTGGTCTGTGGGAGCCAGAATTCGTGTTGGTGTGTAGGGGATCAAATACTTATTTCCTTCGATCAAATGCAAATTAATTTATAACTTTATACAATGTTTTTTTTCTGGACTTTTTTTAAATAGTCTATCTCTGTTTGTTAAAATAAAGGGACCATAAAAATTATAGACCGCTCACTTCTTTGTAATTGGTCAAACTTACATAATCAGCAGGGGATCAAATAATTATTTCCTCAGTTCCTAAGAACCATCATAAGAACCATCACAAGAACCATCACAAGAACCATCATAAGAACCATCACAAGAACCATTACAAGAAGGAACAGAGCAGATAAACTCTGTAGGGTTCATGTGAAGATGATAAACTCTGTAGGGTTCATGATAAACTCTGTAGGGTTCATGATAAACTCTTTAGGGTTCATATGAAGATGATAAACTTTTTAGGGTTCATGTGAAGATGATAAACTCTTTAGGGTTCATATGAAGATGATGAACTCTTTAGGGTTCATGTGAAGATGATAAACTCTTTAGGATTCATATGAAGATGATAAACTCTTTAGGGTTCATATGAAGATGATAAACTCTTTATGGTTCATGATAAACTCTTTAGGGTTCATGTGAAGATGATAAACTCTTTAGGGTTCATGTGCAGATGATAAACTCTTTAGGGTTCATATGAAGATGATAAACTCTTTAGGGTTCATATGAAGATGATAAACTCTTTAGGGTTCATATGAAGATGATAAACTCTTTAGGTTTCACGTGAAGATGATAAACTCTTTAGGGTTCATGATAAACTCTTTAGGGTTCATATGAAGATGATAAACTTTTTAGGGTTCATGTGAAGATGATAAACTCTTTAGGGTTCATATGAAGATGATAAACTCTGTAGGGTTCATGTGAAGATGATGAACTCTTTAGGGTTCATATGAAGATGATAAACTTTTTAGGGTTCATATGAAGATGATAAACTCTGTAGGGTTCATGATAAACTCTTTAGGGTTCATGTGAAGATGATAAACTCTTTAGGGTTCATGATAAACTCTTTAGGGTTCATGTGAAGATGATAAACTCTGTAGGGTTCATGTGAAGATGATAAACTCTGTAGGGTTCATGTGAAGATGATAAACTCTTTAGGGTTCATGTGAAGATGATAAACTCTGTAGGGTTCATGTGAAGATGATAAACTCTTTAGGGTTCATGTGAAGATGATAAACTCTTTAGGGTTCATGTGAAGATGATAAACTCTTTAGGGTTCATGTGAAGATGATAAACTCTTTAGGGTTCATGATAAACTCTTTAGGGTTCATGATAAACTCTTTAGGGTTCATGTGAAGATGATAAACTCTTTAGGGTTCATGATAAACTCTTTAGGGTTCATATGAAGATGATAAACTCTTTAGGGTTCATGTGAAGATGATAAACTCTTTAGGGTTCATGATAAACTCTTTAGGGTTCATGTGAAGATGATAAACTCTGTAGGGTTCATGATAAACTCTTTAGGGTTCATGTGAAGATGATAAACTCTTTAGGGTTCACATGAAGATGATAAACTCTTTAGGGTTCATGTGAAGATGATAAACTCTTTAGGGTTCATATGAAGATGATAAACTCTTTAGGGTTCACATGAAGATGATAAACTCTTTAGGGTTCATGTGAAGATGATAAACTCTTTAGGGTTCATGATAAACTCTTTAGGGTTCATGTGAAGATGATAAACTCTTTAGGGTTCACATGAAGATGATAAACTCTTTAGGGTTCATGTGAAGATGATAAACTCTTTAGGGTTCATATGAAGATGATAAACTCTTTAGGGTTCATGTGAAGATGATAAACTCTTTAGGGTTCATGATAAACTCTTTAGGGTTCATATGAAGATGATAAACTCTTTAGGGTTCATGATAAACTCTTTAGGGTTCATGTGAAGATGATAAACTCTTTAGGGTTCATGTGAAGATGATGAACTCTTTAGGGTTCATGTGAAGATGATAAACTCTTTAGGGTTCATGTGAAGATGATAAACTCTTTAGGGTTCATGTGAAGATGATGAACTCTTTAGGGTTCATGTGAAGATGATGAACTCTTTAGGGTTCATGTGAAGATGATAAACTCTTTAGGGTTCATGTGAAGATGATAAACTCTTTAGGGTTCATGATAAACTATTTAGGGTTCATGTGAAGATGATAAACTCTTTAGGGTTCATGTGAAGATGATGAACTCTTTAGGGTTCATGTGAAGATGATAAACTCTTTAGGGTTCATGTGAAGATGATGAACTCTTTAGGGTTCATGTGAAGATGATAAACTCTTTAGGGTTCACGTGAAGATGATAAACTCTTTAGGGTTCACGTGAAGATGATAAACTCTTTAGGGTTCATGATAAACTCTTTAGGGTTCATGTGAAGATGATAAACTCTTTAGGGTTCATGTGAAGATGATAAACTCTTTAGGGTTCATATGAAGATGATAAACTCTTTAGGGTTCATGTGAAGATGATAAACTCTTTAGGGTTCATATGAAGATGATAAACTCTTTAGGGTTCATGTGAAGATGATAAACTCTTTAGGGTTCATGTTAAGATGATAAACTCTTTAGGGTTCATGTGAAGATGATAAACTCTTTAGGGTTCATGTGAAGATGATAAACTCTTTAGGGTTCATGTGAAGATGATAAACTCTTTAGGGTTCATATGAAGATGATAAACTCTTTAGGGTTCACGTGAAGATGATGAACTCTTTAGGGTTCATGTGAAGATGATAAACTCTTTAGGGTTCATGATAAACTCTTTAGGGTTCATGTGAAGATGATAAACTCTTTAGGGTTCATGTGAAGATGATAAACTCTTTAGGGTTCATGATAAACTCTTTAGGGTTCATATGAAGATGATAAACTCTTTAGGGTTCATATGAAGATGATAAACTCTTTAGGGTTCACGTGAAGATGATAAACTTTTAGGGTTCATGTGAAGATGATAAATTCTTTAGGGTTCATGTGAAGATGATAAACTCTTTAGGGTTCATGTGAAGATGATAAACTCTTTAGGGTTCATGTGAAGATGATAAACTCTTTAGGGTTCATGTGAAGATGATAAACTCTTTAGGGCTCATGTGAAGATGATAAACTCTTTAGGGTTCATGTGAAGATGATAAACTCTTTAGGGTTCACGTGAAGATGATAAACTCTTTAGGGTTCACGTGAAGATGATAAACTCTTTAGGGTTCATATGAAGATGATAAACTCTTTAGGGTTCATGTGAAGATGATAAACTCTTTAGGGTTCATGATAAACTCTTTAGGGTTCATGTGAAGATGATGAACTCTTTAGGGTTCATGTGAAGATGATAAACTCTTTAGGGTTCATATGAAGATGATAAACTCTTTAGGGTTCATGATAAACTCTTTAGGGTTCACGTGAAGATGATAAACTCTTTAGGGTTCATGATAAACTCTTTAGGGTTCATGATAAACTCTTTAGGGTTCATATGAAGATGATAAACTCTTTAGGGTTCATGTGAAGATGATAAACTCTTTAGGGTTCACGTGAAGATGATAAACTCTTTAGGGTTCATATGAAGATGATAAACTCTTTAGGGTTCATGATAAACTCTTTAGGGTTCACGTGAAGATGATAAACTCTTTAGGGTTCATGATAAACTCTTTAGGGTTCACGTGAAGATGATAAACTCTTTAGGGTTCACGTGGAGATGATAAACTCTTTAGGGTTCATGATAAACTCTTTAGGGTTCATATGAAGATGATAAACTCTTTAGGGTTCATGTGAAGATGATAAACTCTTTAGGGTTCACGTGAAGATGATAAACTCTTTAGGGTTCATGATAAACTCTTTAGGGTTCATATGAAGATGATAAACTCTTTAGGGTTCATGTGAAGATGATAAACTCTTTAGGGTTCACATGAAGATGATAAACTCTTTAGGGTTCATATGAAGATGATAAACTCTTTAGGGTTCATGATAAACTCCTTAGGGTTCACGTGAAGATGATAAACTCTTTAGGGATCACGTGAAGATGATAAACTCTTTAGGGTTCATATGAAGATGATAAACTCTTTAGGGTTCACGTGAAGATGATAAACTCTTTAGGGTTCACGTGAAGATGATAAACTCTTTAGGGTTCATATGAAGATGATAAACTCTTTAGGGTTCATGTGAAGATGATAAACTCTTTAGGGTTCACGTGAAGATGATAAACTCTTTAGGGTTCATATGAAGATGATAAACTCTTTAGGGTTCATGTGAAGATGATAAACTCTTTAGGGTTCATGTGAAGATGATAAACTCTTTAGGGTTCATGATAAACTCTTTAGGGTTCATGTGAAGATGATAAACTCTTTAGGGTTCATGATAAACTCTTTAGGGTTCATGATAAACTCTTTAGGGTTCATGATAAACTCTTTAGGGTTCATGTGAAGATGATAAACTCTTTAGGGTTCAAGTGAAGATGATAAACTCTTTAGGGTTCACGTGAAGATGATAAACTCTTTAGGGTTCACGTGACGATGATAAACTCTTTAGGGTTCATGTGAAGATGATAAACTCTTCAGGGTTCATGTGAAGATGATAAACTCTTTAGGGTTCATGTGAAGATGATAAACTCTTTAGGGTTCATGATAAACTCCTTAGGGTTCACGTGAAGATGATAAACTCTTTAGGGTTCATGTGAAGATGATAAACTCTTTAGGGTTCATATGAAGATGATAAACTCTTTAGGGTTCATGTGAAGATGATAAACTCTTTAGGGTTCATGTGAAGATGATAAACTCTTTAGGGTTCATGTGAAGATGATAAACTCTTTAGGGTTCATATGAAGATGATAAACTCTTTAGGGTTCATATGAAGATGATAAACTCTTTAGGGTTCATGTGAAGATGATAAACTCTTTAGGGTTCACGTGAAGATGATAAACTCTTTAGGGTTCATGATGAACTCTTTAGGGTTCATGTGAAGATGATAAACTCTTTAGGGTTCATGTGAAGATGATAAACTCTTTAGGGTTCATGATAAACTCTTTAGGGTTCATGTGAAGATGATAAACTCTTTAGGGTTCATGATAAACTCTTTAGGGTTCACGTGAAGATGATAAACTCTTTAGGGTTCATATGAAGATGATAAACTCTTTAGGGTTCATGTGAAGATGATAAACTCTTTAGGGTTCATGTGAAGATGATAAACTCTTTAGGGTTCATGATAAACTCTTTAGGGTTCATGTGAAGATGATAAACTCTTTAGGGTTCATGATAAACTCTTTAGGGTTCATGATAAACTCTTTAGGGTTCATGATAAACTCTTTAGGGTTCACGTGAAGATGATAAACTCTTTAGGGTTCACGTGAAGATGATAAACTCTTTAGGGTTCACGTGAAGATGATAAACTCTTTAGGGTTCATGATAAACTCTTTAGGGTTCATATGAAGATGATAAACTCTTTAGGGTTCACGTGAAGATGATAAACTCTTTAGGGTTCATGATAAACTCTTTAGGGTTCATATGAAGATGATAAACTCTTTAGGGTTCATGTGAAGATGATAAACTCTTTAGGGTTCATGTGAAGATGATAAACTCTTTAGGGTTCACATGAAGATGATAAACTCTTTAGGGTTCACGTGAAGATGATAAACTCTTTAGGGTTCATGATAAACTCTTTAGGGTTCACGTGAAGATGATAAACTCTTTAGGGTTCATGATAAACTCTTTAGGGTTCATATGAAGATGATAAACTCTTTAGGGTTCATGATAAACTCTTTAGGGTTCATATGAAGATGATAAACTCTTTAGGGTTCATGTGAAGATGATAAACTCTTTAGGGTTCATATGAAGATGATAAACTCTTTAGGGTTCATGTGAAGACGTTTTGTGTGTTTGTTGTTGTGTGAACAGAAAAGAGCGAGGACGATACGGAGAGAGAGGCCCAGCTGTTGGAGTGGCGCCTGACTCTGACGGAGGAGAGGAACGCCGTCATGGTGCCCTCTGCTGGCAGCGGGATTCCTGGAGCTCCGGCTGAATGGTACCACGATCACATCTTTAATCATTTGAACTTCAATGCACACACAAGGGACTCGAGTCAAATTAAAGATGGCCGCTGTCTTAACTGATTTAAATGTGGAATCAGACTCGACTTGATTCTCACCGCAGTGACTTGAGACTTTCTCCCATCTCTGGCTCACGTGTGTGTTGCTCGTTTGTTCTCAGGGTTCCTCTTCCGGGCATGGAGACTCATATTCCTGTCCTCTTCCTGAACCTCAAACGTAGGTCACTCATTGGCTGGATGACATGCTCCTGTTTTGTCTTCTTGCAGGTTAACATTCAGTGTTTTTCTTTATGATTTCCCAGCTGATGACCTCAGCTCTCAGGACCAGTTTGAAGTTCCTGAAGCCGGAGGCTGGGACGCCACGCTCAGCGGAGAGGACGAGGACGACTTCTTTGACCTGCAGATCGTCAAACACCACGACGGAGAGGTGAGGCGGGAACCTCCTGAAGCGTTTCCTCTGCCGTCTCAGCGGGGGACACCTCAACGTTAACCGTGTTTGTCGACCCTGCAGGTGAAGGCGGAGGCTTCATGGGACTCCACGGTGCACGAGTGTCCACAGCTCAGTCGCGGGGGGGCGTGGCCAGAGCAGCGGGTGTACCTGACTGTTCGAGTTGTGGTTCAGCTCAGCCATCCTGCCGACATGCAGCTGGTCCTGAGAAAGAGGATCTGTGTCAACGTTAACCCGGGACGCCAGGGTTTCGCACACAACTTCCTCAGACGGATGTCCACACGCAGCAACATCCCCGGCTGTGGGGTCACCTTCGAAGTGGTCTCCAACATCCCCGGGGTAAGAGGAGGAAAAATATATCGGCTGTTTCTCCAAAAAAAACAAATAAAAAACACCTCAGCAGGAAGCATCCTTAAAGGGATACTTCACCATGAAACATGAATCTGTGTTGACATCGGGTCATATATGTAGAAATGTGAAACACATTTTGAAGTTGGTGCCTTCTTGGCTGTGAAAAGACAGAAAGTGTCTTTTTGGCTCATGTGGATGAAAGACACCAAATCCCAGAATGCACAGCACCGCAGGCCACTCCCACTAAGGTCCTCTAGTTCAGAATCAGAAACACTTTATTAATCCCAGAGGGAAATTCGATTGTTACAGTTTCTCCAAAATATACAATATAGAAATATATTAATAAAAACATTTACAGACATATTTACTTCATGAGACCGTTTCCTCAACTGATTCAGAGAGAAAACAGACTCTATGTCTGTGTCCAAACAGTGAGAGCACCGACACTACCAGTCCGCCCCAGCTCCTCGTCCTCACCCCCGCCGACAGGCAGGCCTTATGTCTCGGCTGCTGAGCTGGCAGCGGCCGGAGGCGTCCAGCAATATAGCGGCGAGACGGTTGCTGCCGGCCTGTCGGCAGCAACCGTCTCGCTGCTATATTTATATTTTTTCTCCATTATCATCTTTCTCCGTAGAGCCTGTTGGCGTAGCTTCCAAGCAATATGGCGGACGTTAAGTTTCGATTCTGGGAGTGAGTTCCCACCCACTGCTCTGTGATTGGTCTGTAGCTTCAGTGGTCGAAAATATGAGGAACTAGCGTTGTAGTTTCACCCCGCTAACCACAACAGCTTCCAGTGACGAAGCTCCTTTTCAGACTCAGAAATACAAAGATTTCACATCTCAGGGGAAAATGAGGGCGGGATGCACGACCATTCAAAAATACTACCAGGTTTCTAATGATACAAAGATTAATGTTAATGAGTGAAGTATCCCTTTAAACACTTTGTCCTGTCAGGATGCTCCTGGATCAGAGGACAGGGAGATGCTGGCCCGTCTCGCTGCAAGCGCTCCCAACAGTCAGTCTGGTGATGAAGAGGCCGCCATCGAGAAGTACCTGCGCAGTGTGCTCAGCCTGGAGAACATCCTGACCCTCGATAGACTCAGACAGGTAACATATGATCAGACGAGTAGGTCTTCACTGAGCTCACCTTGTCTTGATTTCATATTGTGGAACGTGTGTGTTCAGGAGGTGGCAGTGAAGGAGCAGCTGACGAGCAGAGGGAGGGGCAACAGACGGAGCATCAGTTCTCCTTCAGTCCAC
>NC_083612.1:835697-838197 GCF_963584025.1 Labrus mixtus | reverse complement strand
TGCGTGATCTTTATAAACGAGGAGGAAGATGAAATACGCTTTTTTTAGGAACCTCGATAAAGTAGAAAAAAAAAAAAAGCTCCGAGCACGCCGGTCATATCGAGATTTTCACCTGTGATGTCTTTGCATCCCTGGATACGACACGATACCCTTCTGAGACTCCAAGTCCCAGAATCCCCTGCTCCAGCTGCAACTCTCCTGAGCTCTCCTGGTCTCATCTGCAAACGGGACACTTTGACTCTCTGTCCTGGACCCGTGTCCTCCTGGACTCATACCCTCTTGGACTCATGTCCTCCTGGACTCGTACCCTCCTGGACTCATATCCTCCTGGACTCGTACCCTCTTGGACCCGTGTCCTCCTGGACTCGTACCCTCCTGGACTCATGTCCTCCTGGACTCGTACCCTCCTGGACTCGTACCCTCCTGGACTCGTACCCTCCTGGACTCATATCCTCCTGGACTCGTACCCTCTTGGACCCGTATCCTCCTGGACTCGTACCCTCCTGAACTCGTGTCCTCCTGGACTCGTACCCTCTTGGACCCGTGTCCTCCTGGACTCATATCCTCCTGGACTCATACCCTCCTGGACCCGTGTCCTCCTGGACCCGTGTCCTCCTCCTGGACTCATGTCCTCCTCCTGGACTCATATCCTACTGGACTCATGTCCTCCTCCTGGACTCATGTCCTCCTGGACTCGTACCCTCCTGGACTCATGTCCTCCTCCTGGACTCATGTCCTCCTGGACTCATGTCCTCCTGGACTCGTACCCTCCTGGACTCATGTCCTCCTCCTGGACTCGTACCCTCCTGGACTCATGTCCTCCTCCTGGACTCGTTTTGTCTTTCAGATAAATCCTCCCAGAATGTGCCTTCAACTTGGTTTAGTTTGTTTGTTTATATTTAATTTGTTGTGTTTTTTGTTGAAGCCTTGAGCTAAGTGAGAGGTGATCTCAGGGAAGGACGAGGTGTGTGTGTGTGTGTGTGTGTGTGTGTGTGTGTGTGTGTGTGTGTGTGTGTGTGTGTGTGTGTGTGTGTGTGTGTGTGTGTGTGTGTGTGTGTGTGTGTGTGTGTGTGTGTGTGTGTGTGTGTGTGTGTGTGTGTGTGTGTGTGTGTGTGTGTGTGTGTGTGTGTGTGTGTGTGTGTGTGTGTGTGTGTGTGTGTGTGTGTGTGTGTGTGTGTGTGGGGTACAGTGTTGTCCTTTGTGTAAAGTTTTTATCACCGTCGTCATGTTGATGTTAAAATTGTAAATGTGTGAGCAGAAGTAGTGGGAGGCTTTAAAAGTCCATTTTGCACTCGGGACACTGGATCAGGACATGTGTTAGCGGGACGTGTGTTAGCAGGACGTGTGTTAGTGGGACGTGTGTTAGCAGGACGTGTGTTAGCGGGACGTGTGTTAGCGGGACAGGAGGTGTGTTAGCGGGACGTGTGTTAGCGGGACAGGAGGTGTGTTAGCGGGACGTGTGTTAGCGGGACAGGAGGTGTGTTAGCGGGACGTGTGTTAGCGGGACAGGAGGTGTGTTAGCGGGACGTGTGTTGACAGGAGGGGTGTTAGCGGGACGTGTGTTAGCGGGACGTGTGTTGACAGGTGTGTTAGCGGGACGTGTGTTGACAGGAGGTGTGTTAGCGGGATAGGAGGTGTGTTAGCGGGACAGGAGGTGTGTTAGCGGGACGTGTGTTGACAGGACGTGTGTTAGCGGGACGTGTGTTAGCAGGACAGGAGGTGTGTTAGCGGGACGTGTGTTGACAGGACGTGTGTTAGCGGGACGTGTGTTAGCGGGACGTGTGTTGACAGGACGTGTGTTAGCGGGACGTGTGCGTGGTCTCCATCTGAGTGGAGCTTCTATGAAGACTGTATGATGGACATGTGGCCACCAGGAGGCGCTGTTTAGAGAAGATCTTGTGTACGTGTTGACAGCACGGCTTCGTTCGTCCGTCACACGATTATTAGAGAGGTAAACGTCTGAGGGTTAGGGGTCATGATGGGTTAGGGGTCATGATGGGTTAGGGGTCATGATGGGTTAGGGGTCATGATGGGAGATGACGGCTCGAGAGCCTGACCCACTTTATTAACGACCATAAGAAACGCTAATGCACGTGTCGGAGCGTCTTTCTGCTAAACGAGACGGAGGTTATTGTAAAGCGTTTGAGTCGTTACAGCGGGAGGCGATGGTTTCATGATTCCACCTTCTGTTCTACTAAAGTGAAGCCAAAACGCCCCGTGACGGACGCCGACGTCTGCGCTGACTAAAACACAAACCCTCCTGTTCAAAGGAGCTGCTCTGCCGTTGTCTCGTCTTTCTGCCATCATATTGTTTCTGTGATGGCGTTATAACGGCGTCCCAGTCTGTGACTTCACGTTACGTTCTGGCGTTGTAGAAGCGCTGTTCTCCCCCGCTGGCTCAGCTAATCCCGCCTCTCCTCTGTAACGCCTCTGAAGACAGTTCAGAGGGGGGGTCACTTTGCCCCGCCTCCACGACATTCAGATTGAAGGCGAGACGTCC
>NC_083612.1:815697-830697 GCF_963584025.1 Labrus mixtus | reverse complement strand
GTCTCCCTGTAGTCTCCTGTAGTCTCACTGTCTCCCTGTAGTCTCCCGTAGTCTCAGTGTCTCCCTGTAGTCTCAGTGTCTCCCTGTAGTCTCCTGTAGTCTCAGTGTCTCCCTGTAGTCTCCTGTAGTCTCAGTGTCTCCCTGTAGTCTCCTGTAGTCTCAGTGTCTCCCTGTAGTCTCAGTGTCTCCCTGTAGTCTCCTGTAGTCTCACTGTCTCCCTGTAGTCTCCTGTAGTCTCAGTGTCTCCCTGTAGTCTCCCTGTAGTCTCACTGTCTCCCTGTAGTCTCAGTGTCTCCCTGTAGTCTCCTGTAGTCTCAGTGTCTCCCTGTAGTCTCCTGTAGTCTCCCTGTAGTCTCAGTGTCTCCCTGTAGTCTCCTGTAGTCTCACTGTCTCCCTGTAGTCTCAGTGTCTCCCTGTAGTCTCCTGTAGTCTCACTGTCTCCCTGTAGTCTCAGTGTCTCCCTGTAGTCTCAGTGTCTCCCTGTAGTCTCCTGTAGTCTCAGTGTCTCCCTGTAGTCTCCTGTAGTCTCAGTGTCTCCCTGTAGTCTCCTGTAGTCTCCCTGTAGTCTCAGTGTCTCCCTGTAGTCTCCTGTAGTCTCACTGTCTCCCTGTAGTCTCAGTGTCTCCCTGTAGTCTCCTGTAATCTCACTGTCTCCCTGTAGTCTCAGTGTCTCCCTGTAGTCTCCTGTAGTCTCACTGTCTCCCTGTAGTCTCCTGTAGTCTCAGTGTCTCCCTGTAGTCTCCTGTAGTCTCACTGTCTCCCTGTAGTCTCAGTGTCTCCCTGTAGTCTCAGTGTCTCCCTGTAGTCTCCTGTAGTCTCACTGTCTCCCTGTAGTCTCAGTCTCTCCCTGTAGTCTCAGTGTCTCCCTGTAGTCTCCTGTAGTCTCAGTGTCTCCCTGTAGTCTCCTGTAGTCTCCTGTAGTCTCAGTGTCTCCCTGTAGTCTCCTGTAGTCTCAGTGTCTCCCTGTAGTCTCAGTGTCTCCCTGTAGTCTCAGTGTCTCCCTGTAGTCTCAGTGTCTCCCTGTAGTCTCCTGTAGTCTCAGTGTCTCCCTGTAGTCTCAGTGTCTCCCTGTAGTCTCACTGCTGCATCTCTGAACGTCTCATTTCACTTTAACAAACTCTCAGACAGTAATATCCACCTGATGACATCACACACTGACCTGATGACATCACACATTGACCTGATGACATCACACACTGACCTGATGACATCACACACTGACCTGATGACATCACACATTGACCTTATGACATCACACACTGACCTTATGACATCACACATTGACCTTTGTTACCGTTCCTTTGACCTCACTTTGGGATACCTAACCACTTCCTTTTTTCGGTGCTAAACTTCCTGTCCTAACCTTACAGCTACCAGTAGGGTTTTATTTCAAAATAAAAGCACACAGGAAGTAAAGTATTCCCCGCTTAAGACAGGACAAACATTCAAAATAAAAGCCTAACAATTTTGTATTTTTTTCAAACTTCAGATGAAATATCTGAATTGTTTGTCAGCCCGATCGGTTCCTTTTGAAACCTGATATTCTAAAGCATCGAACCCTGGTCTGTACTCAAAGTCTCTGCAGGTTCACAGTTTAGTCGTCGGTCTCAGACGCTCTCAGGTTTATAGACATCAAACGATCTGATGTAAATAAGATTCTCACTCACCTCAGTCTGTTACCTGCAGCAGCGTTACCTGGAGGCTCCAGGGATCATGACAGGACCAGACACACTAATGTGTTTTAACCTTTATTACTACCTGCCCCCCCCCCCCCCCCCCCCCCCCCCCCCCTTTAGCAGAGAGCTGTACTCGTCTCCACTGATGAACAAACATCACAATGAAACACACGAGCAATACACGGCGGTTAGGGGGCGCAGTGACGGATTCTTTCTGGGTCTGCTTTTAGGTTCCAGCAGCCATATTTACCAGAGCTGTGTGACTTTCAAAATAAGAGCTCAAAGAGAGGCGTTGGTGCTGTAAGCTTTCTCAGAGCGAGGCCGAGAGAGCTGAACGGGTTGAAAGTGGTCGACAGTATTCACCATATCAAACCGCCTGGTTCTCCTCGTGTATGTTGTTGCTTCTGTAGATTCTGTGGAGCGGGTTTGTGTCGACGTGTTGGTGTGTGTGTGTGTGTAATATATGCTCATATTAAGACGTATAAAAAGACCAATCTGACCACACGTTTGGGTTTTTATTAATTTAAGTGTTTTATGTAATTCTATGCTGCAATCCAAAGAATAAACATGTATTATATGACATTTATAACTTTCTGTTTTTTCATCATCTGAACAGTAAATAAGAAACAAATAAAGGAGGATTAACAGAGATCTTGTTCTTTATTTGTACCCGACGCGATGCAGGAGGTCGTGAGTCTGAAGGTGAGTGACACCTGCAGTCGACAGATTGTTAGTTTACTTAAGACCTCTGATTTAACACCTGAAGCTCCGCCTCCTCTTGTTCTCCTCTCATGTTGTCATTCTGTGAAACCTACAGAGCAGCTTCACATGATCTGATAAAATCATCAATGCATTGAAATTATTATTTTCCCAATTCAATATCGATTCAGGGAAATCCTGAGATCGATTTGTTTCTTTGTAATGACGCCCCTCTCCACTAGGGGCGCTGTGAATTCAGCTCAGGGACAAATGTGTTTATACTGTAGTTTCATGTTTGTTCTAATGCTATACAAACATAATTATTTAACAACTATCAGAAGGTTCTGTGATGAGTTATCTGGGTATTTCTGTCAGCTATACGTTTTATTATTAAAGAGCCCATATTCTGCCCTTTTTGGGGTTTGTATATTTAATCTATGTTCCTACTTTTGTACGTTCACAATAGATAAAGTTATAAAAAAGTGTCTGTTTTCATGTACTGCTCCCTCTCCGCTCTGAGTCCGTCAGCTACACTCTGTTGAGCCCACACTGTTAGACCCCACGTGGGCCAAGTCTGCTCTGATTGGTCTGCCGATCCGCTCTGTCGTTATTGGTCAGTTGCTCAGCACGGTTCTCGGAAATGTCCCGCCTCTTTTACCATATTAGGAATGCAGCCACTGGCTCCGTCCGAGGGGAGCATAAACATTAGCACCTTAGCACTACTGTGCTACCGCAGGCTACGGCATATCGTGGGCGTGCTACAGAAGTTAACGGGCGTGCAACATGAGCTGCTGGGCCACAACGAGCTTAGATCAGTGATCTCACACTGACAATGACGCCGCACTGACACATTTGTATCGAGGGGGGCTAGAACCGAGCGTTACATGCAGCTAATGCTACAGCTAACAGGAGGACGTAGGAGAAGCTGTGTTTCTGCAGACTTTGAATTTTTGCACATAGATGTGTCTAAACATGCACAGGACACTTTGAAAACACACTAAAGAGCATATAAAACCAGAAAAAGAAGAATATGGGACCTTTAAATCGATTTAGAATCAAATCGTGAAATGTTGTGGACATCACCCAGCTCTATGATCTGACACTGACGTCAGTAAAAACCCTAATTTCAGCTCCTGTCTCTTTAAGACCCTCCCTCTTCTGATTGGCCAGCTCTCTGGAAGCCTTCCTGGAGGGAGCAGAACCGTCGGTCCGTCGTCGCCCTCTTCTCTGCGTGCGGCTCCGTCGCTACCTGCTGGCCCCCTTCGGCCGTTTTTTGGCCGACTCGACATGTTAAATCGCTGTGAGCTGTCGCGGTTGGGGGTAGGAACCTCTCTGATTGGCTGTTCAGCTAAGCGACACGAGAGCCAGTGCACGAGAAGAAAAACGGAAGCGCCTCTGATATTCTTGTTCCACTAGTCAAAGACCGAGGGCTGACAGCGCCAGAAGTTCCTATATTACGACGGTTTATTTATCCACGTTCTTCTTCGGTTTCCACTTTTTGGAATGACGGTTAGACTACCGCCCCCTGCTGGCGTGGAGAGTTATTACCTCTCTCTGCAGAACGTGCGTGGTGGTTGGTCGGTCGTCGGCTGCAGTCTTTGCGGTGTGTTCTCGTGAAACTTTTTGGCCAAAACAAAAAGGCGCCGACCAGTTCTTTGCCGTCTGCTCGGTGTGTCGGGGTCTTTAGAGGTTTCAGAGGTTTACGTAGAGGCTTGAAGCCGTCAGGTAAAATTCTTGGTTTCATATCGGGGAACTATGGCGTGATTTTCAGAACAAGCCGTTTAGCGCCCTCTGCAGACTCATCCTGGGATTACTCCAACATACGTTTACCTCATGATCTGAAACTTTGCCCACCTTTAGTTCAGACATCCTGCTGTAACACGAGAGATTAAGACGGGAGCAGAAGAAGGAGACTTTAAAAATCTGTATCGTAGATTTGTCAACACAAGTGCAGATCAAACGTCGTCTCTATAAATATTCTGTACATTATTTTAGGGTAAGGAACAGAACGATATGTCCCAGACCTCAAACATCCATTTTAGAGGAGCAGTCTTGAAGCCAGGGTTACAAACACCACAGCCTCCATCGCTTCACATCGTTCACCTCTCCTCAACTTAACGCACGCTTCAAAATAATACATTTTAATATTTGAATACCTGCACGGCGTTGAAAGAAATAAGGAACTCTTGATGTTGTTTATAGCAAAAGAAAGACGAGCATGCTCAGTCGCGTACCGTTGAGGACTCACAGAGCACTTCCTGATGAATGAATTCATGTCCAACCACCGAGGTACTCAGGAAAATGAACATCTGTGTTTGATCTTGACACAAATAATCACCTAGTGATATTTTAATGCATTCCTTGACCCAGAAAATGTTTTTATTGACACCAAGATTGACTTTCTAAGTGGCTTGGAAGACATAATGGCACTTAGCCATCTTGATGAAGTGGCTCCCCCCCCACCAAAATTGAAAGCTCTGGTGATGAGACTGTGTGGAAAAACTTGGTGCTTTTGTCCGGCGTCTCCCCATTTATCCCAAATCTGGTCCTAAGCCGCCTCACTAGTACGACATTCAGGTACTTTTGACAAACTGAGGATCTCACATTTGTTCTTAAATTGCATTTTGGACCAATCAGAACGAACTAGGACGAGGTTTAGAAAACAAAGTGTTGTTTAAGATGAACGTTTAATGTGTTTTCTCGCTGACTGGTTTTGAATGTTGGTATGGCAGGAAGCTGCTCTCTGTACTGCATACCACTGAATCTGAGTGGTACTGTCTGAACTGGACCGGACCGGCCTTCTTTCTGCCCCGCCTGAAGATCTTCATGACTCGAAGTGAAAGGAGCATCTCGGGATGTTTCAGAGATCAAACCTGTTAAAAAGAAATGTTCACACTCGCATGCAAAAATGACAAGACACACATTTCATGGATCTGTTTTTATTCCCTTGTAAATAGAATATCAATAAAAACACACCTCAGAAATAACAGAAGGTTTATCCAACAGATGGAAAAGTAACAAAAGGCGTCTGTAGAAGTTTCTACTCAGCGAGTACACAACAGTCTACCGTCCAAAAAAGGCACTAAATCTTCAACAAGGGCGGAGAAACCATTTCAAACTGATACAACCAATGTCCCGCAGAGACGAGCTTATTGCCAAAATGAAACGGTAACCAAGGTAACCACCGAGATGCTTTGAGATCTAAGCTCTGAACCAGATCTTCATTTTCAGGACGTTTATGTACAGGTTATGGAGCATTTACATTTTATGCTGAATGGTAATAAATGTCTTTAAACTCTTCAAACGTTGTTCTGCATCATCATCTGTGCAGACCTCAGATCAGATCCTCTACAACCCTGTTCACACCGACATGCATCCTGACATGCAGAGTGTCAGCAGGACGACTATGAACTGTTGGTGTGAACGCACAGAGCGATCAGCAGAAGAGGAGACGGCCGTTTTGGACGCCCCTCGGTTTGCCAGATATGAGAGCAGTTATCAGGTCAAACCAACAGGTGTTGCAGCGATGGAAGCGGGCAAGAGAACTGGGCGGCAGTAGCTCAGTCTTTATGGACTTGGGTTGGGAACCGGAGGTCGCCGGTCCCGGTGTGGATAAAATTTGTAAATATGAAAACAGTAAATTAGTCTCTAAGAACATGTCGATGCTGAAGATGCATGTGATCTACAGGTGTGTAGGTGGATCTGATCTGGTCTGCTAACTTCCTGTGAAGGATCCTTTCAAAATAAAACTAGAACTACAAGCAAGGCAACAAAGGAATGAAGGCAGACGGCAGAATGGCATTTTCAGCAAAGAAAAAACGTCAGGCTGCCAGAAACACAGTGACCACGAGGAGCCTGAACACGAGTCAAAGAGACGAGGAGATCTTTCAAGTTCAGTATCAAATGACCACAAACCATCTGGAAGTACGGAGTCACGTTAGGGTCAAAAACTGTGGCGGACCAAGTAAACAGCAATGATTCTTTACACAAGAAACATGAACGACTGAAGTGGTTCTGGTTTCATTATTATTATTATGGGATGTTGTTTTTATTATGTTACTGTTGACCCGTCACATGACAGGAAGTGGCTTTTTTAACACCGTACTGAGTTCTTGTGGGTCACACTGGACACATTTCACCGAAGACCTTGAAGAGTTTGTCATTTATCCAAAGCCCCGTTTCCACCAAGCGGTCCGGTTTGGGTTCAGTACGGTCTGGTTTGGGTTCAGTACGGTCCGGTCTGGGATCGGTACGGTCCGGTCTGGGATCGGTACGGTCTGGTTTGGGTTCAGTACGGTCTGGTTTGGGTTCAGTACGGTCCGGTCTGGGATCGGTACGGTCCGGTCTGGGATCGGTACGGTCTGGTACGTTCAAACCAGATTTTGCTTGCGTCTCCACAGTCAGCCGTATTCTTACTCGGTAAGCCGAGTTTTGAGCCAGATGGCGAGAACTAGCTACATATTAGCGTGACATTAAAGCAGCGTGACACAGTGTAGCCTGCCAAATAATAAAATGAAGAAGAACGCGACACAGTATAAAAAAGAGGAAGTCCAGCAGAGGTCATCAACGTCAACAGAAACAGCCTTGAAATCCACGAGATATTGAAGCATGGCATGTTTAGTGTTCCTTTATTACCGCTGTCGCACGGGAAGTGATGATTCTTTCAACCAATCAACGGACTGCAGTGTGTCTAGCTCCGCCCTTAAGGGTCGGATCGGGACGCTTGGTACCCCGACAGCAAACAAGTAGTGTCTCTGTTTGTTGGTAACATTCCCGACTTCTGATGGTGGAACAGAACAGATCTGGACCGCTTGGTGTCAAAGGGGCGTGGTCGACTTGTGAATAACCTTTACTCTTCAGTGACACAGGTTAACATCACCGTGTAAGACTAAATGAAAAGTGACACGTAAAAGTTTACATTTCTCACCGATGGTTTGAATTCTTCTCGTCTCTTCTTCACGTGTTCCGACTGTAAAGTAATAAAATATGACACTTTGCTGCTTCAGTTCTCTAATGAACAGTTTTATCAGGAGACCCTGAAGGCAGCAGCTGAAACAACTTAAACCCCTGAAATAATCTCAGAACAGCACGAGGTCTTTAATGAGCCCGGAGGCTCGCTTCAGAAAGGCGTCTGCTTGGCAGATTTTCAAAATACAACAAAAAAAAACACTTTAATGTTTTGGTGTAAATAATTCAAAACAATGAGCTACGTACGCGACTAACGATGCCTCAGAGTTTTATAAACGCTTGAAGCAAACACACTGAGACAGCTCTGCTGCCGTAAAATCAAAGAGACATTCGATTTAAAATCCACATTCAGACTGAAACGACACGGCGCAGTTACGATATTTAACCACCAGGAGGCGCAGAATAAAAACATGTTGTAGTTATTAATCTGGTGGAGGCGGGGCCATGATTTAACTCTTTGTTGATTGAGTGGAAGTTCCCTTTAACTGTCTGTTTATTGGCTCGACTTTGAGAAGGACTTTCCCTTTAAATAAACCACGCGGACGTTCCTGATGGCGAGCCAGTGAAGCATCTTTACGGCGCCATCACAGCGTGCGCTCCGTCTCGACTCTTAGTCAGACTCGGAGCGTTTAAATTTGGATTCACATTGAAGCAGCTCAGGAGAACCTGCGGGGGAGGGGTAGCTTATACCTGCGGGGGGAGAGTGAGGTATCTGTGTTGAGTTTGAACTCTGAACTAGTAGCTTTAAAGCACCTGGTGAAGATCCATGGAGCCACGTTACAGTCGGCTCTTTAGCTTATTGAGTTTTTCAGTGATGTGTGAACCGCTCATGTAGAAGTCCTTTCTGCTGACCCAAAAACACTCGACATTTCATGTTTTTAACCGATAAATACAACGTTATGAGATGAGATCGTCTTGGATCTCCTGATGAAGCACAACAGGGTTCAGGATTTGTCCCTCGTGTCGGGTACAGACCGTGAAAGATGATCCATCGTGGTCATATCTGAGGTCGTGACTCCTAAACATTGCGTTGTGAGAGAGGATCAGGAAGATGGCCGATCTAGTGGTCTTGTAGTGTTGTAGTACTTGAACTCAGTCTTGGTCTCGATCTTAGACGGGGCGGACTTTAGATTTTAAATCAAGACCGGTCAAGACCAGTACTGACAGGCTGTTTTTCCACGTCATTACTGACAGCAGAAGGAAAAGAACAAATAACTTCAATTCTTTTGTAGTTTGATTTTTATCCCCCGGTTACGATCTAAGTGAGTGACACGCCCCCTAAACACAAGATGAGGATTTTTCAGAGCTATTTATGGTATTGGTCTTGGTCTCGCCCTGCCTTGGTCTTGGCCTTGGTCTTGGTCTCGCCCTGCCTTGGTCTTGGTCTTGACTCGGTCTCGCCCCCTAAATGTCTTGGTCTTGTCTTGGTCTCGACCCCTAAATGTCTTGGTCTTGACTCGGTCTCGCCCTGCCTTGGTCTTGTCTTGGTCTCGACCCCTAAATGTCTTGGTCTTGACTCGGTCTCGACCCCTAAATGTCTTGGTCTTGACTCGGTCTCGACCCCTAAATGTCTTGGTCTTGTCTTGGTCTTGATCCCTAAATGTCTTGGTCTTGACTCAGTCTCGACCCCTAAATGTCTTGGTCTTGACTCGGTCTCGCCCTGCCTTGGTCTTGACTCGGTCTCGACCCCTAAACGTCTTGGTCTTGTCTGACCCTGCCTTGGTCTTGGTCTTGACTCGGTCTCGACCCCTAAATGTCTTGGTCTTGACTCGGTCTCGATCCCTAAATGTCTTGGTCTTGACTCGGTCTCGACCCCTAAATGTCTTGGTCTTGACTCGGTCTCGACCCCTAAATGTCTTGGTCTTGACCCCTAAATGTCTTGGTCTTGACTCGGTCTCGATCCCTAAATGTCTTGGTCTTCACTCGGTCTCGACCCCTAAACGTCTTGGTCTTGACTCGATCTCGACCCCTAAACGTCTTGGTCTTGACTCGATCTCGACCTCTAAACGTCTTGGTCTTGACTCGGTCTCGACCCCTAAATGTCTTGGTCTTGACTTGGTCTCGACCCCTAAACGTCTTGGTCTTGTCTCACCCTGCCTTGGTCTTGGTCTTGACTCGGTCTCGACCCCTAAATGTCTTGGTCTTGACTCGGTCTCGACCCCTAAATGTCTTGGTCTTGACTCGGTCTCGACCCCTAAACGTCTTGGTCTTGTCTCACCCTGCCTTGGTCTTGGTCTTGATTGGTCTCAATCCCTAAACGTCTTGGTCTTGGTCTTGACTCGGTCTCGCCCTGCCTTGGTCTTGTCTTGGTCTCAGATCACTCTGGTCTCGGGTACGTCTTGGTCTCGGTTAGTGTGGTCTTGACTACAACACTGCGGTCTTGAGACCAATGATGGCCTGCGACAAATATCTGACAGTGTCAGAACTTTAAGATGATCATCTCACGATGTAAATGCTTCTACGCCGTCTCATCCGACCCGTCATCAGACGATGGCGAGGTAAAACGTGTGAAAGGCTTTAAAAGTAAAACAAGATCCGTTTGAAGATTTGAACGCAGAAGGACTTCTACGAGGGCGGCACAAGAATCCTTTATCTCGATTGGACTACTCTTCACTCGGCCTCTCTGGTCTGTTTCATACTCTTGAAATGTTTGAACAGTTTGGACTATAAGCACCATAACATCGACCCGACGACGCGTCATTCAACATAAAACCATGGAGAGTGTGTTTAGAACACATGGTGTATCGAGACCTCGGATACACCTTCAAAAAGAAATGAAATAACGAGACACATCTGATGCGTCTCTGATTACGACGTGACTCCTCCCATTTCCATCATTCACTCTAAAAAAAACTTTAACGTAATACTTTGGCTGATGCGTCACTCACCTTTCAGCGCCATGAAACACTCCCTCCACGCTAACATGTCTAGATACTGTAGATAGAAATGGATCAGATATATACCCACACACTTTATATAATATACTGTTTATAGGTTTGTGTGGTTCTGCATACATACACGCCTAAGTATGCGTTCACGTTACTCTTCGACCTGCGGCGTCTACAAACCACTGAGTTCCCCGACATCAATTTAAAGATCCTCTCAGTCGTCTTTCAAACGCGGGTCACCCGGTGGGCGAGTCGGCACAATGACGAACACTCACCTGGACAGCAGGTTTTATACTAATCTGTTGATTATTTAAAATGTACGATTCCCGTGTTTTAACAAAAAAACACTATGATTCGTATCTTCATCACAACTGAATGAATAATTTTCACTATTTTAATCAAGATGTAATTAAAAACGGTAGCTGTGGAGTATGTTATAAAGTTGAAAGGGGGGTTTAAAATCCATATCAAGTCGTGCATCAAAAGAGGAGGCTGCGATTCTGAATTCCCCCACAATATTATTTTACCTGAACATCCTCGGAAAGGTCGCGGGGGCGGACATATTGCTCTGAAGTCTTTTTGGGGGATCTCCGAGCGTTTCCATGTCTGATGTGTTACAGAAATTCTTTCGATCTGTTCTTGATTTTCAAATCGGTTGGAAATGCTTGGAGCACCGACAAAGGGAGACACCCAGGAGGTAAACATATCAGACTGTGTCTTCCCCACGACCACCGGCCATCGCCCAGCCACCACCATCGGACTGTAGGGCCCCACGACCGCCGGCCAACGCCCAGCCACCACCATCGGACTGTAGCTGCCCCACGACCACCGGCCAACGCCCAGCCCCCACCATCTGACTGTAGCGGCCCCACGATCACCGGCCAATGCCCAGCCCCCACCATCTGACTGTAGCGGCCCCACGATCACCGGCCAATGCCCAGCCACCACCATCGGACTGTAGCGGCCCCACGACCACCGGCCAACGCCCAGCCACCACCATATGTCTGTAGCGGCCCCACGACCACCGGCGTTCACCTTCATGCACGGCCAGCTCTGACCTCTACCTCAGTGGAAAGGAAGTGTGGACAACAGGAATGCGGGGAATACAAAGGAGAAATCCTTCCTAGAGCTCTCTCTCTGACGCCCCGGTAGGTCTTTGAACTAGAGCTCAAGAAAGTGGGACACAGTTTGTTGGGATCTGATCTTCACTCTTTTTGGACACATGGAGGTGTTGTCATGGAGCGCTGCGCCCTAGTTGAAAATGTTTTAACTTCCCCTTAACCTGCACGGACTGTAAGCGCGACCTTGCACAACATGCAACGCATAGACGACGAGTGGGTTTAAGAGCGTCCTGAATCCTATCTGGAAGGCCCTTCAGAGCTCATCGTAGAGCCGCTCCCCTTCCTGACAGACGAGCAAGATATGGTGGTTTCCTCATCAATCAATCAATCATTATTTGTATGGCGCCGATTCATAAGTGTTATCTCAAGACGCTTTACAAAAGAGCATATGGAATAATATGCAGTTAGAAAATAAAGTTTGGAACAGCAGCAGAAATGTGTGTCGCTCCTGGACGAGACTAAACTCTCCCACATCTTGTCGTGCCCTCAGGATCTCATGAAGCCACGCCCTCTTTCTGGGCTGCTCGTCTCCTCCTCCTCAGCAGAAGAAAGCTCAGAGCGTTATTACTCAAAGTAGCTATTTTCCTGATTATTGTTTCGGTCACCTAGCGCCGTTGCTTTGTGCGTGCTCCCCTTCTGCTCTGCGACCCTACATCACATCCGATCTAAAAGGCCCTGAAGGCTGAGCCCAGGCCGCCATGCGAATGAAACTTTTACTGGCTGCTTGTATATGCAGCCTGGTTCTTCTGGTCACCATCCAAACCTCCTGACTACAGGGGATAATGGTGGTAAATCCAAAGCTTTGCCTTCACAGATCAGATCCCAGTCAGTAACTCACTTCTGCTGCTGAGAAAATAATCCAGTTCTCAAGAAGTGAATCATGGCCTCAGATCTGGAGGTGCCCCGTTTTTGTCTAAACCGCTTCAAACTAAGCTGTAAACCATCCCAATGCCTTCTACAAATCTACAATTAATTTATCAGACACTTTTATCCAAAGCTACGTACATCAGAGAGTAAGAACAACACAAGCAAGGATCTAGGATGATGGTTTGATGAAGCCAACAGAACCACATCATCTGCATAGAGATGTAATACAACTCTAACGTCCCCAAACAAAACAGGCTCCTTCTCTTGGCTGTGCTTTGAGATCCAGTCCAACAATCATAAACAGCAAATTCTACAGTTCTACAATTCACTTAGCAGACGCTTTTATCCAAAGCGACTTACATGACACCCATCAAGAACGAGGAGTCTTAGACTTTATGCCAGGTCTGTGTACACAGCTCTCACTTTGATGATACAAGCAACTGGGTAAGCAAACTCCAATAACTCCCCAGAAGAGAGTAATGTGAAGCCATTGTTCCTTGTATACCTGAAATCCAGCGATAGTCCAGAACCTCTTCTCCAGCCCCCTACAGTAAACCTTTCCCATGAGGTTGAGTTGTGTGGTTCCCTGGTTTGCCCTTTTTGAAAATGGGACCACCACCCTGATGTGCCTCTCCAGAGACTGTCCGAGACCGAGCCAAGACTACCCAATGAAGTCCAGAGCCGGTCTGAGTGCGATTCGATGACCAACTGAAGACGACGCAGCGATTAAGAAAGTACCGGTAAGCTAGCAGCCCCTCAGTGGATTATCGGTATGATTTGGCAAAATAAATTCACTACAACGTGATCAAGAAAGACGTTCAGATGACGGACTGAAAACCTTAAAAAGTACAAAAACAACAATCGACCCCAAATGTTTGAGGCAGAAAAAAAGGACGGTTTCAGATGAAACACTTCAAAGCTATCCGTTCAGCGGTATTTCTATTTCAACTTAAATTTGAAAATTATTCATTCAGTTGTTCAAAAGTTAGAAAAGGATTATGGCCTTCCTTTGGTCATACCTCAAGCTTATTTTATACGTTCCGGAGGACTCTGCTTCCATATTTATACATATTTTTAAAATTTGTCTTAAGCCCTGTTCAGACTGACGTTACAAGCCATGATATTTACAACCCTGTGTGTGTGTGTGTGTGTGTGTGTGTGTGTGTGTGTGTGTGTGTGTGTGTGTGGAGCTCCCTCTGTGCCGTGCTTCTGCCACGCTGAAACTCACAGGACGGGGAGACACCAATGTTACGCCGTCACAGGAACAATATGAATGTATAAAGACGTGATGACGGCTGAGTTGTGACACAGTCTGAAAAGGGCTTAAGAATCAGAGAAATATTCCCAAAGAGCTGTAACCATGACAACCATGAGCTTAACCTGCTGTTCTTCTCAGTGGAAGGATTTACCAGGGAACATTTAAAATATAAATCATCTGTGGTTAAAATGCGCTACATGAAACTTTAAAAACAATCCGTTAAAATGAACTCTGAAAGTCATATTCTCTTTTGAGGCTGTTCAGTTGTGTTGTGATCACAGTGCGAGACCCTGAAACTATCTGAACCACGTTTCTAAAACAGTGATGTCCTGCTGTGAAAAAACAAGGTGTTCAAAGAAACCCGTCCTGAGGGAAGATTTAAAAGGCTCCAAAAGAAATCCACAAAGAGGGGACGTTAAGCACATCCCTGTCATGATGACATCATTGATTATTATCTGTGTGGGATCTTTTGGGCTTTTTAAATCTCCCACAGTCGATGGATCACGTTGCCCTAAAAGCGATTATCTTTATTATTATACACGAGTAATGCCTCTAAGAGTGTAGCAGAGCAGGTTGGTGGTTGGAGGTAGGGTTGGGAGGTATCTCAGGGTCGGAGTTTACATGACTTTTGGTCATTTTTTTTCCCCCACTTATTACATTCCTATAAAATCTGTTTGCATATAAACACGCCTCTGTTCCACTCATTACCCCAAAAAATTAGTCGTCCTCCAGCGTCTCCGTCTTGATGTCGTTTCCCATACTGCACCTTGCTGCCTCCACATGATTGGCAGCGACCTTTTCCAAAGTGATGGGGTCCTGGGGCTCGGACAGGGCGCTATGGATGGTGGGTTCCTCCTGGAGGGAGGGGGAGGGGGGAGACCAGGACACTCCTGTCAATCTGGAACCTTCCGCCTGGGGGCCAGCCCCTGAGACTAGGGAGCGACCAATCAGAGAAGCCCCTCTCTGTCCAGACAAGGCTCCTCTGCTCAGGGCAGAGAACCAGCTGGGAAGCAGCGTGGGAACCTGAGCCAGAAATTAAAAGGATTATCAAATGAATACATCGAATTAAAAGATTTTTGATCAATGCACTTGATGATTAAAAATGTGTGTAGTCGGCCGTACCTGAGTTGGAGAGGACAGGTCGGCTCGACTGAAACAAAACTGTCTGGCTGATGCTCTCTTCTCAAATAAGGACACCTCGCAACCCTGTGACGGAGCAAGGACATGGGTCATTATACCGTCACAGTACAGAGTGTCACAATCATCCAAACCAACAGGTGTTGCAGCGATGGAAGCGGGCAAGAGAAGTGGTTCAGATAGAAGTGATTGTACCCGACCTAAAAAGCCTCTGCATGTTTCTAATAAGCTCCACGAGCAGAAACGTGCTCAAACTAGGATCAATATTGGAGATGCTTTTGAAAAATGGAGAGAGGTTAGAACACAGAAAGGTTTACAGACCCATGCAGAGCTGGATAAACACTGAAGCTTCAGAGTCCACCACATGGTGACCTGAGTGAGCATGG
>NC_083612.1:780697-788197 GCF_963584025.1 Labrus mixtus | reverse complement strand
CTCTCTCTCTCTCTCTCTCTCTCTCTCTCTCTCTCTCTCTCTCTCTCTCACCTGGTGACGAGGAACCAGGCAAGCTGAGAGAAGTCTGGCGACGCCCTCATGTACGTCTTGATGTGCGGCATGGCGTGACTCCTTCCTGTCGTGTCCGCCTTCCAGCGGCTGCAGGAACACAGGAGAAACAGGATGTTTGGGTTGCTTAGCAACAGTCTAGTTTCAGTGCTGAGATTATCTTCAGACTGAATCACAGCAGGAGACTGTTTAACTGGAAATGTTCAACATATATCAGTAGTTAATGAACACCCACGTTACACCCTTTAGCCAATCAGAATCAAGCATTTACCCAGACCATGGTACACATGAAGACCTGATGAGCAGAGGTGAACTCACTGGAAGTAGGAGTGGAGCCAGAGTTGTTTCTGAGCCGTCTGGATGCTGTAGGGCAGAGAGCCTCCCGCTGCAACCAATCAGAGACCACACAGCATTAACCCCCGGGGAGACCCTTACAGGTAACAGACCACACCCATTAACCCTGAGGAGACCCTTACAGGTAACAGACCACACCCATTAACCCTGAGGAGACCCTTACAGGTAACAGACCACACCCATTAACCCTGAGGAGACCCTTACAGGTAACAGACCACACCCATTAACCCAGAGGAGACCCTTACAGGTAACAGACCACACCCATTAACCCAGAGGAGACCCTTACAGGTAACAGACCACACCCATTAACCCTGAGGAGACCCTTACAGGTAACAGACCACACCCATTAACCCTGAGGAGACCCTTACAGGTAACAGACCACACCCATTAACCCAGAGGAGACCCTTACAGGTAACAGACCACACCCATTAACCCTGAGGAGACCCTTACAGGTAACAGACCACATCCATTAACCCTGAGGAGACCCTTACAGGTAACAGACCACACCCATTAACCCTGAGGAGACCCTTACAGGTAACAGACCACACCCATTAACCCAGAGGAGACCCTTACAGGTAACAGACCACACCCATTAACCCAGAGGAGACCCTTACAGGTAACAGACCACACCCATTAACCCTGAGGAGACCCTTACAGGTAACAGACCACACCCATTAACCCAGAGGAGACCCTTACAGGTAACAGACCACACCCATTAACCCAGAGGAGACCCTTACAGGTAACAGACCACACCCATTAACCCTGAGGAGACCCTTACAGGTAACAGACCACACCCATTAACCCAGAGGAGACCCTTACAGGTAACAGACCACACCCATTAACCCTGAGGAGACCCTTACAGGTAACAGACTCCTCCTTCAATAAAGTAATGAAACTCACCTGGATATCCCTCTAAACTATTCCTAACGTCTTCCACTGATGGATAAAGCTGCAAAACACACACAGGTGAAAGTGAACGGTCTTTGAACGCCTCATTTCTTCTTTTTCACGGCGTTTGAACATAAGCTTCGGTCAGAGGAACGTACCAGGTGCACGGGGGTGTCGGGGCGTAGAGACGACTTCCCCAGCGTGGTCATGGTGCGCTGGAACTCTCCTGCTAACCATTTGGTCTTATCCAGCCCCATGGAGCCAATGCTGGAGAACTGACCAATCACAGGCCAGCTCTCCTCGTTGGCAACAGGATGCGTGTGTTCATACAGCAGCTGATGACGAAGAGGACAGAGAGGAGAAGTAATGATTATTATTTTATCAGTCATCGTGTTTTAAAATGTAAGAGTCACTAAATTAGATAAATGAACCAAATAACTGTTATGTGTTTTATTTTGAAATTGATGTGTGTTTCTGTGATTGACTTCCTGCCCGGGAGCCGCGCAATTCACGTGTGACAGCGGTAATGAAGGACAAACACAACGCGCCATGTTTCAACATCCTGTTAGCGTGTATCGCCATAGACGACCTCGAAGGTGCTGACCTTCCCCGGTATCATCTGAGAAGAGGAGGGGCTACACCGCGTCGCGCTGCTATGATGCTCGCCATTTTGCGTCATCGGAGGCTGTTGTGGTTAGCGGGGGTGAAACTACATCGCTTGTGAGAAAGCTGTAGCTTTCCTGCTTAACTATGCTGGATCTTATTGTTGTTCTTATTGTTGTTCTTATCTTATTGTTCTTATTGTTGTTCTTATCTTATTGTTGTTCTTATTGTTGTTCTTATCTTATTGTTGTTCTTATCTTATTGTTGTTCTTATCTTATTGTTGTTCTTATTGTTGTTCTTATCTTATTGTTGTTCTTATTGTTGTTCTTATCTTATTGTTCTTATCTTATTGTTGTTCTTATCTTATTGTTGTTCTTATTGTTGTTCTTATCTTATTGTTGTTCTTATTGTTGTTCTTATCTTATTGTTGTTCTTATCTTATTGTTGTTCTTATTGTTGTTCTTATCTTATTGTTGTTCTTATCTTATTGTTGTTCTTATTGTTGTTCTTATCTTATTGTTGTTCTTATTGTTGTTCTTATCTTATTGTTGTTCTTATCTTATTGTTGTTCTTATTGTTGTTCTTATCTTATTGTTGTTCTTATTGTTCTTCTTATCTTATTGTTGTTCTTATCTTATTGTTGTTCTTATTGTTGTTCTTATCTTATTGTTGTTCTTATTGTTGTTCTTATTGTTGTTCTTATGTTATTGTTGTTCTTATCTTATTGTTGTTCTTATCTTATTGTTGTTCTTATCTTATTGTTGTTCTTATGTTATTGTTGTTCTTATTGTTGTTCTTATCTTATTGTTGTTCTTATTGTTGTTCTTATTGTTGTTCTTATCTTATTGTTGTTCTTATTGTTGTTCTTATCTTATTGTTGTTCTTCTTATTGTTGTTCTTATTGTTGTTCTTATCTTATTGTTGTTCTTATCTTATTGTTGTTCTTATTGTTGTTCTTATTGTTGTTCTTATGTTATTGTTGTTCTTATTGTTGTTCTTATGTTATTGTTGTTCTTATCTTATTGTTGTTCTTATCTTATTGTTGTTCTTATTGTTGTTCTTATCTTATTGTTGTTCTTATCTTATTGTTGTTCTTATTGTTGTTCTTATCTTATTGTTGTTCTTATCTTATTGTTGTTCTTATCTTATTGTTGTTCTTATTGTTGTTCTTATCTTATTGTTGTTCTTATTGTTGTTCTTATCTTATTGTTGTTCTTATCTTATTGTTGTTCTTATCTTATTGTTGTTCTTATTGTTGTTCTTATCTTATTGTTGTTCTTATTGTTGTTCTTATGTTATTGTTGTTCTTATCTTATTGTTGTTCTTATTGTTGTTCTTATCTTATTGTTGTTCTTATCTTATTGTTGTTCTTATTGTTGTTCTTATGTTATTGTTGTTCTTATTGTTGTTCTTATTGTTGTTCTTATCTTATTGTTGTTCTTATTGTTGTTCTTATCTTATTGTTGTTCTTATTGTTGTTCTTATCTTATTGTTGTTCTTCTTATTGTTGTTCTTATTGTTGTTCTTATTGTTGTTCTTATCTTATTGTTGTTCTTATGTTATTGTTGTTCTTATTGTTGTTCTTATGTTATTGTTGTTCTTATCTTATTGTTGTTCTTATGTTATTGTTGTTCTTATTGTTGTTATGTTATTGTTGTTCTTATTGTTGTTCTTATGTTATTGTTGTTCTTATGTTATTGTTGTTCTTATTGTTGTTCTTATGTTATTGTTGTTCTTATGTTATTGTTGTTCTTCTTGTTGTTCTTATGTTATTGTTGTTCTTATTGTTGTTCTTATGTTATTGTTGTTCTTATTGTTGTTCTTATGTTATTGTTGTTCTTATCTTATTGTTGTTCTTATGTTATTGTTGTTCTTATCTTATTGTTGTTCTTATGTTATTGTTGTTCTTATTGTTGTTCTAATGTTATTGTTGTTCTTATTGTTATTCTTATGTTATTGTTGTTCTTATTGTTGTTCTTATGTTATTGTTGTTCTTATTGTTGTTCTTATGTTATTGTTGTTCTTATGTTATTGTTGTTCTTATTGTTGTTCTTATGTTATTGTTGTTCTTATGTTATTGTTGTTCTTATCTTATTGTTGTTCTTATGTTATTGTTGTTCTTATTGTTGTTCTTATCTTATTGTTGTTCTTATCTTATTGTTGTTCTTATTGTTGTTCTTATGTTATTGTTGTTCTTATTGTTGTTCTTATGTTATTGTTGTTCTTATGTTATTGTTGTTCTTATCTTATTGTTGTTCTTATGTTATTGTTGTTCTTATGTTATTGTTGTTCTTATGTTATTGTTGTTCTTATGTTATTGTTGTTCTTATTGTTGTTCTTATCTTATTGTTGTTCTTATCTTATTGTTGTTCTTATGTTATTGTTGTTCTTATCTTATTGTTGTTCTTATTGTTGTTCTTATCTTATTGTTGTTCTTATTGTTGTTCTTATCTTATTGTTCTTATCTTATTGTTGTTCTTATCTTATTGTTGTTCTTATCTTATCGTTGTTCTTATGTTATTGTTGTTCTTATGTTATTGTTGTTCTTATCTTATTGTTGTTCTTATTGTTGTTGTTCTTATCTTATTGTTGTTCTTATTGTTGTTCTTAGCTTATTGTTGTTCTTATCTTATTGTTGTTCTTATCTTATTGTTGTTCTTATTGTTGTTCTTAGCTTATTGTTGTTCTTATGTTATTGTTGTTCTTATTGTTGTTCTTATGTTATTGTTGTTCTTATTGTTGTTCTTAGCTTATTGTTGTTCTTAGCTTATTGTTGTTCTTAGCTTATTGTTGTTCTTATCTTATTGTTGTTCTTATTGTTGTTCTTATCTTATTGTTGTTCTTATTGTTGTTCTTAGCTTATTGTTGTTCTTATCTTATTGTTGTTCTTATCTTATTGTTGTTCTTATTGTTGTTCTTATCTTATTGTTGTTCTTATTGTTGTTCTTAGCTTATTGTTGTTCTTATCTTATTGTTGTTCTTATCTTATTGTTGTTCTTATCTTATTGTTGTTATTGTGAACTCGCTGCAGGTGATCGGTAAGAACCACACGTCTTTAATTCCACTTTGTTTATTCGTTACCACCACAACCGCATAAATCCTGTTCTCTGATGAATCAGTGGTTCTGCATAAAGTATACACAAAACAGGTAAGTATAAACAGACTACAGTTCACAGCAAACACAGCAAAACAGCTTATTCATTTACATCAGTAAGGCAGCACTGCCTCTACTGGACATAATTCACAGTGACTACCTCTCTTAATGCCATGTGCATGTCCTGCTAATTAACCAACAGATATGGCTACAATGCCGCCATTCAGCATATCTCCTTATCAAAAACGTCACCTAATAATCAATAACTGAACTACAGTATATTGCCACAGTCACACAGAACACATGTATTCTCATCTTTGACAAAGATTATACAGTTAGCTGCTAATATATAACCCAGTGTTTCCCCTAGGTTTACAGGGTTGGGGGGGTGGGGACAGGTCGACATGGCGACACGGCGACACAAACACTTGAAGGAATCTTGGTGTTCATGTGTTACTTTTAATGACAGCTGTCCTTTTCTATAGGAAAGGTATCCTTAAATGACTTCTTTCCCTGATTTCTGACTATATCCACTATCATATCTCTACAACAAAGGCACAAAAAGACCGAAAATAAATCTTAAACAAGACAATTGGGAAGGATTAACATCCAGGAGAACTTCACGACGTGTTGGGACGCGTTGGGACGCGTTGAGACGCGTTGGGACGCGTTGGGACGCGTTGAGACGCGTTGGGACGCGTTGGGACGTGTTGGGCACATGAGCCAAAAAGACCCTTTCTGCCTTTTCTTGGTCAAGAAGGCACCGACTTCGGGGCACTAGTGGCGCTGTGGTTATGCGTGGGATGCGTACCAAACCAAACCGAAGTGAAACAGACCACCTGGTGGAAACGAGGCCTCACAGCGTCTGTTGCTAACGTCTTGGTGGCGGTAACCACAGCACGTACCTTCCTCAGCCTCAGGTGACCCCAGCGCTCCATGTCTGAACCCACATATCTCCCTGGAGTCGAGCCGACCAGATAGACTCTGAGAACAGAAGACATGATGATGAGGTAACCGTGAACCCGCCGTCATACTGAAGTCCACGATACAGGTAGGCGCCTCGTGGTCACCTGGTCTCTGACAGGTCGTGCTCTTTGATGCGTTGGATCCACTCCTCTAGTTCAGGTGCTCGGTACGACGCCAGGTACTCCAACAGGTCCCTCTTAAAGAAGGTCGGGGACTCACCTGCACTCTCACTGCTACCCTCTGGTAACCGTGGAAACAGCGGGCTCATCCACATCCTGGTTAGGAGGCAAAATATTCAAAAGGGTGAATGGATAAAAAACTACAATCACTACTCACTCTCAGGTTAAGGACTCACCCTCGACTCACCCTCGAGTGTTTGAGACTCACCCTCAGGTTAAGGACTCACCCTCGAGTGTTTGAGACTCACCCTCGAGTGTTTGAGACTCACCCTCGAGTGTTTGAGACTCACCCTCAGGTTAAGGACTCACCCTCAAGTGTTTCAGACTCACCCTCAGGTTAAGGACTCACTCTCAGGTTAAGGACTCACCCTCGACTCACCCTCGAGTGTTTGAGACTCACCCTCAGGTTAAGGACTCACCCTCGACTCACCCTCGTGTGTTTGAGACTCACCCTTGTGTGTTTGAGACTCACCCTTGTGTGTTTGAGACTCACCCTCGAGTGTTTGAGACTCACCCTCGAGTGTTTGAGACTCACCCTCGAATGTTTGAGACTCACCCTTGTGTGTTTGAGACTCACCCTCGAGTGTTTGAGACTCACCCTCAGGTTAAGGACTCACCCTCGAGTGTTTCAGACTCACCCTCAGGTTAAGGACTCACCCTCGAGTGTTTCAGACTCACCCTCAGGTTAAGGACTCACCCTCGAGTGTTTGAGACTCACCCTCAGGTTAAGGACTCACCCTTGTGTGTTTGAGACTCACCCTCAGGTTAAGGACTCACCCTCGTGTGTTTCAGACTCACCCTCAGGTTAAGGACTCACCCTCAGGTTAAGGACTCACCCTTGTGTGTTTCAGACTCACCCTCAGGTTAAGGACTCACCCTCGTGTGTTTCAGACTCACCCTCGAGTGTTTCAGACTCACCCTCAGGTTAAGGACTCACCCTCGTGTGTTTGAGACTCACCCTCGAGTGTTTCAGACTCACCCTCAGGTTAAGGACTCACCCTCGAGTGTTTGAAACTCACCCTTGAGTGTTTCAGACTCACCCTCAGGTTAAGGACTCACCCTCGAGTGTTTGAGACTCACCCTCGACTGTTTGAGACTCACCCTCAGGTTAAGGACTCACCCTCGAGTGTTTGAGACTCACCCTCAGGTTAAGGACTCACCCTCAGGTTAAGGACTCACCCTCGTGTGTTTCAGACTCACCCTCAGGTTAAGGACTCACCCTCGAGTGTTTGAGACTCACCCTCGAGTGTTTCAGACTCACCCTCAGGTTAAGGACTCACCCTTGTGTGTTTGAGACTCACCCTCAGGTTAAGGACTCACCCTCAGGTTAAGGACTCACCCTCAAG
>NC_083612.1:765697-775697 GCF_963584025.1 Labrus mixtus | reverse complement strand
CGTAATGGGGGAAAGAGGTGACAACCGAGGCGTTACAGAGGAGAGATGGGATCAGCTGAGCCAGCAGGGGGGAGCAGCGCTGTGTGTGTGTGTGTGTGTGTGTGTGTGTGTGTGTGTGTCTGACTGTGTGTGTGTGTGGAGCTCCTCCTGTGGCGTGCTTCTTCAATGCAGAAATGCAAAGTGACCTCACAGACTGGGACGCCAATAGAACGCCATCGCTGAATTAATATGAACGTACAAACACATGATAACGGCTGAGCTATGGCGAACAAAAGCAGTCTTTAGCCCCGCCCCTAAGTATGCAAACATTTATAAATCATCATTTCAGCCTTCAGATCAGAAATATTAAAACACAAACTAACCAGACTAAAACCCTTTTAAGTACCAGGATGTGAACACGTTTATTTCTGTTGGGTGTCTAATGGGGATTCCTTTGTGCAGCCAGCCTCTAGTGGTCACTTGTGGAACTGCACCTAAGTCTTCATGAACCTCTCCTCACCTCTGATGTGAAGCGCTCCCGTGTTGAACCGTCTGTCCAGGCCGGTCACTTTGTTCAGGTAAAACCTGTAAGGGTCGCTCGCACTGGGAAGACTGGTTTCAAAGAAATCGTCTGGTTCGTCGATGTAGTAAGCCCGGCCGTGAGGACTCGGCGGGCGCTCGTTCTCCACCTTTGGTTTTTTGGTTTTGGGGCTAGGGGGCGCTCTCTTCGGCGGGTTACCGACACTCTTCCTCCTCAAATCGACGTCTTCGTCATCGCTGTCAGAGAGGGCCCAGCCTGATCCCTCTGACTCCTCCTTCTTTCTTTTCCCAGCCAATGATGGAGTGTTCACCGCTGCCGACTGTCTGGCCTCAGAGCCAATCACAAGCGAGCTTACAGGGGCGTAGTCCGGCTCTGGTTTTAAATCCACAGAGGCTGCTTCTGGTTTCACTTTGAGGCTGGGCGGACTGGGGGACCGATGGGATCTGTTACGGGGATCAACAGGGGGGCGGGGCTTAGACGTTGGAGTCCCAGAAGGAGGAAGACCTTCGTCGTCCTCATCGCTGCTGGAGACGGTCCACTTGCCGTGTTGACTGTCCTGAGACATGCCTGATGACAAACACAGAACGCTTCAATATCAGCAGAAGATTCTCAGTTCAGTACTTCAGAAATCCTGGTTTTGGGTGATTTTAATTTAAACTGGTTGTCAAGTGATTCATTGAGCTTAAAGGAGATGTGTGACAATCTAAATCTATCACAGATCATAACTGAACCAACTAGACCTAATTTGAAAGATCCCTCAAAATCAACATTGATTGATCTAATTTCTACCAATAGAAGGGACAAAATTACAGCCTCTGGGGTCTTCTCCCTAGACATCAGTGACCATTGTCCTCTGGCATGTATAAGGAGTGCTAGACTAGCAAAATCTAAGCCCAGGATTGTACTCAAGAGAAATTTCTGAAATTTTAATGAACAGGTGTTTTTTAATGACATTGTGAACAGTAATATATGTCAAACATTTGAAATACCTGATGTGGATCATGCACTTGAATATTTTACAAATACATTTCTTAAAATGATTGACAAGCATGCACCTTTTAAAAAGTTAAGGGTTAAAGATAGATCAAGCCCATGGTTCTCCACTGAATTATCATTACTCTTGAAGGAAAGGGACAAAGCCTGGGCTTTAGCAAGAAAGACAGGCACAGCAGCCCATTGGCTTTTATTCAGACAACTCAGAAATAAATGCACATATTCACTGAGAAAAGCTAAAACCTCTTATCACCAGGAGTTGATTTCTAATTGCTCTTCAAACCCATCAAAATTCTGGAAAGCAGTGAATATAAACAAAAATAAATCCTCCCCATCTCTCCCTTCTTATGTTATTTTAAATGAAGGCCAAACAGATAAAACTTCAGATATTTGCCGTGCTTTTAACCTCCATTTTGCTGCTTCTGGGAGTCAGTTTGAAACATTGTACTCTGGAAACACTGTTAATATCCGGCCGCTGGCTCATATTCCTACTTCCCACAACCATTCCCCTAAATTTACTATACAGGCCTTCACTTCCTCTGCTGTAATGGAGGCTCTGCACTCTATAGATATTAGGAAAGCAAGGGGAGAAGATAATCTAGAGCCGTACTTTTTAAAACTCTGTGCCCCTCTAATCAAGGAACAAATTTCCTATATTTTTAATCTTTCAATCACCACTGGAGTTGTCCCTCAGGTTTGGAAGTCAGCACACATCGTCCCTCTGCATAAAAACAGCAACAAAAACAAACTCAACAACTACCGGCCGATCTCCAAACTGTCCAGCCTCTCTAAAATCCTGGAGACATTAGTCAACAATCAACTAAAATCATTCCTTTCAAGAAATTCTGTATTAAGTCCTCACCAGTCTGGGTTCAGAAAAAAACACAGCACCACATCAGCAATTACCTTTGTCATGAATAATATTGTATCTGCTGTTGATCAAGGGAAATACTGTGCTGCCCTCTTTGTTGATTTAACTAAAGCGTTTGACACTGTTGATCACACCATACTCCTGCAGAGGCTACATGATGTTGGTTTTGACAACTCTTCATTTAAATGGTTCCAGAATTATCTGTCTAATAGATTGCAATGTGTGACTGTACAATCTGATCGCTCTGAATACTTACCACTATCAAAAGGGGTTCCACAAGGTTCTGTATTGGGTCCTGTGCTGTTCACGATCTATATTAATAATATTGCTTCTGTATTTACAAATTGTAAGGCCCATCTCTACGCTGACGACACAGTTTTGTATTGTTTTGCTGAGACTGCACACTTAGCAATGGCAACTTTACAAGAAGCACTTCACAAATTACAAAATGCACTCCTCGATTTAAAATTATTACTGAATGCAGAGAAAACTAAATACATGCTCTTTACACGAGCCAGAAATACCACAGACAATGACTTGCATATAACAACTCTGGAAGGTCACAATATTGAAAGAGTACCTCATTATAAATATCTTGGCATCTGGTTGGATCAATCCCTTTCATTTAAATTTCACATTGATACATTAACCACTAAACTACGACAGAAAATTGGATACTTGTACAGAAACAAAGTGAACTTCCCTTTAGTGAGTAGAAAGTGAATAATTGAAGCCATCTTCCGATCTGTTCTGGACTACGGGGATGTCATTTATAGACATGCTTCTGCCTCCACCCTAAAATCATTAGACACAGTTTATCACTCCACCCTCAGATTTATCACTGGTGACAAATATTCCACTCATCATTGCATCCTGTACCATAAAATTGGTTGGCCTTCACTAACAGTTATTTATAAATCACTTGTGGGTAATCTACCAGCATTCATCACTTCTTTATTAATCTGGGCTGATAATCAGTATCAGACTCCATCAAGTGACTGGCTGATGTTAACGGTTCCACGAGTAAAAACAAACCTATTGTGCTGCACACACCTGGAACACAATACCAAACACATTCAAACTCAATACAATGGTTACCATGGGTCAATTTAAAAACTTGATCACAGCTCACTGTACTCATGAGTGTAAATGTTATTAACTGTAGTTACCTGCTTACTGCTTATTCTTCTGCTCTTATAATCTGTGTTTTTTGTCTTCATTGTTTTTTGTCTTCGTTGTTTTTTGTCGTTTTTTGTCTCTTATTCGTTTTAATTGTACTCTCGACGTCATTGTAAACGAGGGCTTGCCCTCAATGATTTCTCGAGAATAAATAAAGGTAAAATGAAAATGAAACATGTGGAGAGGCGGAGTCTGAATAAAATCCTGAGAGTTTTTCTGGAGTTGTGGCGCCCTCCGTGACCTCGTCGTTTATGTAACGGTGTGAGGCGGTCTGTTTCTCGTCTTGGCGTTCTAAAATCAAACATGTTTAATATTATCGCAGCTCTTTAGTCTCGTCTTATGCAAGTTGTTCAATGATGTGACCATTGTCAACAACCAATAGGAGCGACCCGCCAGCACCAACCAGGAAGCTGCAGACCAGTAAACACGTCGAGGAGAGTTTCTCAAACCGCCCACTACGTACCGTGTTGGTCAAATCAGTACGAACTACAGGATAGAATTTCTGTTTGCACTCCCATGGAGGGTCCGCTACACTGAGTGCAAAGTGGGAGGGGCTTATTAAACCCTCCAAGTCTGCAGAGATGAACAGACAAACTTAAACAGATAAAAATATTTATATAATAAAGATGAAAACAGATCTGAAACGTTGATATTCAAACATTAGAGATCTAAACAGACAGATTTTTAAATGTTATTGTTTCACATTTTGTCTCCAGCTGATTGTTATTCTTTTCTCCTCTTCCCTCCAAGTTTCCACGGCCCCGCCCCCTGAGCTCTAGCGACCACCCAGGGAGTCCGGGACCCCCACTTTGACTAACACCGATCTAGAGACACAGTTTTATTTGTGAAGAAGAAGAAGAAGAAGAAGAAGAAGAAGAAGAAGAAGTGGAGCTGGTTGAGTGACTGCAGGTGTCAGAACATGAAGTGACCGCCTGCAGAGCAGCACAGAGACCCGGATGATGAGTTTATAGAGATAACCAGATGATACAAACTCAATAATAATAAAAACAGATGTTTGATTTACCGAGACAGAAAGCCGCGCAGCCGCAGAAGGTGTCTGTAGTTAATGATGTTCTCTTTGATCCTCCGCCGCACACAGATCACACAAACATGAAACAAAACACCGAGCACGTGGTGCATCACACGAGAGAGTCCGGGTGGAAACACAACTTCCTGTTCTGCGCTATGGTTCTGCGTCAGCCTTCTTCTTCGTTGGCATCCATAGAGGTGCATTGGCGCCCCCGTGTGGATTTCTAGTATAACTACAGATTCTTTACTACGACAGACATATATATGTGCAGCTGAGCTCTCATATTCATGATTTATTAAATATACATGTGCAGCTGAGCTCTCATGTTCATGATTTATTAAATATACATGTGCAGCTGAGCTCTCATATTCATGATTTATTAAATATACATGTGCAGCTGAGCTCTCATGTTCATGATTTATTAAATATACATGTGCAGCTGAGCTCTCATATTCATGATTTATTAAATATACATGTGCAGCTGAGCTCTCATGTTCATGATTTATTAAATATACATGTGCAGCTGAGCTCTCATATTCATGATTTATTAAATATACATGTGCAGCTGAGCTCTCATGTTCATGATTTATTAAATATACATGTGCAGCTGAGCTCTCATATTCATGATTTATTAAATATACATGTGCAGCTGAGCTCTCATATTCATGATTTATTAATTATACATGTGCAGCTGAGCTCTCATATTCATGATTTATTAATTATACATGTGCAGCTGAGCTCTCATATTCATGATTTATTAAATATACATGTGCAGCTGAGCTCTCATATTCATGATTTATTAGACATAAAGTGAAATATTTGAAGACTTTTTGTAGTTTTAATCTTGATGATTACGGCTCACAGATCCTGATAATCAAACATCCAGGATCTCAAAATATTCTAATATTACATCAGACCGATCAGAAAAGTGATTTAAATCATAGAAATATCGACCCATCTGAGAAGTTTCTTCATTTATGCACTCAGTACTCGGTCCGTGCTGAATGAATGACTGCATCAATGAGGCGTGGCTCGGAGGTGTTTGATAGCGGCCTTCAGCTGGTCTGTGTCGTTGGGTCTGGTGCCTCTCATAGAGATTCTCCGTTGGGTTCAGGTCAGGTTCCCAGAGTGAAATTGGAGTGTCACATCATCTGCTGCTATTGGTCCAGAGTCAACGCAGCGTCTACCAGGAGAGTTCAGAGCACGCCATGCTTCAGCCTGCTGGAGAAGCTTTATGGAGGCATGTTTACAGATATCTAACCTGATAACTAAAAACTGATATAAAAATAGAACAGATTGATTTTTTTTTCTACTTTTTTCTGCATAAATCTCTTAATCAACTCCAGCCCTGCTCAAAACTACCAAACATTCAATAATTTTTAGGAATTTAACCCTTTAAATGCCAGTTTGATTACATGATTCTGGATATTTATGCAAAAAAAGTAGAAAAAAATATCAATCTGTTCTATTTTTATATCAGTTTTTTGTAAGTGGACATTTTTGTCCTTAGTGACTTCAGAGGGTCGTAAACATGTTTCAGTGTTCTATTGATTTATTAAAAAAATAAAATTTGCATTCCAAAATGTGCAGAGAGAGCCTTTCTTATAAAAATGTGTTCCATATGTACTAACAGACTAAATGATGACCAGATGAAGAGGAGACATTTGACCAAATGGACAAAAATGTCCATAATGATGCATGAGGGTTAGAGGAGATTCCTTCCTGTTACACCGCCGCCACGATAAAAGTCTACTAAGATTGATGTATTTTTGAGGTGTCTGGGTTAAAATGCTGCTGTTTGGAAAGTGAAAGGTAATTATCTGACATGAGCTAGTTAAGGTTAGCTAACGATAATATGAGGATCTCTGAATATTTAAATCAAGTGATGTCAGGAGGAGGAGCAGTCTGTTCTTATAGTTCACTCACAGGGACAGCACTGATGACAGAGGGGGAGGAGCCAGACCTCCAGGACAGTGTGGACAGAGCAGTCATGTGACCAGATTCATATCGAATCCCATCAAACAGAGGAGGTTATCCAAATACTGACTGATTGATTCTGCTCCACCATCCAAAGTGCAACAGGAGGCTCAGTCTGGTTCTCGATCCAGCTAAAGTCTAGGACTCTAAGACTGGGTCACGTTCTCTCTTTACATGTGATGGTGGTCAAACAGACATTAAAGTGTTAACTTATGTTGTGTTGTTAAGCACGTTGGATTGTCTGTGTGTAAACTGCTTTGTAAATAAAGTTGATTCAATTTGAATTTTTTATTGGACACTTTCTAAAATACATCAGATATGAATATTTATGTATTAGGACTGCAGAGCTCAGACCTGAGACCTGATCCTCTGTAGAGCTCAGACCGTAGACCTGTTCCTCTGTAGAGCTCAGACCGTAGACCTGTTCCTCTGTAGAGCTCAGACCTGAGACCTGATCCTCTGTAGAGCTCAGACCATAGACCTGTTCCTCTGCAGAGCTTAGACCTGAGACCTGATCCTCTGTAGAGCTCAGACCTCAGACCTGATCCTCTGTAGAGCTCAGACCGTAGACCTGTTCCTCTGCAGAGCTTAGACCTGAGACCTGATCCTCTGTAGAGCTCAGACCTCAGACCTGATCCTCTGCAGAGCTCAGACCTGTTCCTCTGTAGAGCTCAGACCTGAGACCTGATCCTCTGTAGAGCTCAGACCTCAGACCTGATCCTCTGCAGAGCTCAGACCTGAGACCTGATCCTCTGTAGAGCTCAGACCTGAGACCTGATCCTCTGCAGAGCTCAGACCTCAGACCTGATCCTCTGCAGAGCTCAGAGCTCAGACCTGATCCTCTGTAGAGCTCAGACCTGAGACCTGATCCTCTGCAGAGCTCAGACCTGTTCCTCTGCAGAGCTTAGACCTGAGACCTGATCCTCTGTAGAGCTCAGACCTGTTCCTCTGTAGAGCTCAGACCTGATCCTCTGCACAGCTCAGACCTGAGACCTGATCCTCTGCAGAGCTCAGACCTGTTCCTCTGCAGAGCTCAGACCTGAGACCTGTTCCTCTGCAGAGCTCAGACCTCAGACCTGATCATCTGCAGAGCTCAGACCTGTTCCTCTGTAGAGCTCAGACCTGAGACCTGATCCTCTGCAGAGCTCAGACCTGAGACCTGATCCTCTGTAGAGCTCAGACCGTAGACCTGATCCTCTGTAGAGCTCAGACCGTAGACCTGTTCCTCTGTAGAGCTCAGACCTCAGACCTGATCCTCTGTAGAGCTCAGACCTCAGACCTGATCCTCTGCAGAGCTCAGACTTGTTCCTCTGTAGAGCTCAGACCTGAGACCTGATCCTCTGTAGAGCTCAGACCTCAGACCTGATCCTCTGCGGAGCTCAGACCTGAGACCTGATCCTCTGTAGAGCTCAGACCTGAGACCTGATCCTCTGCAGAGCTCAGACCTCAGACCTGATCCTCTGCAGAGCTCAGAGCTCAGACCTGATCCTCTGTAGAGCTCAGAGCTCAGACCTGATCCTCTGTAGAGCTCAGACCTCAGACCTGATCCTCTGCAGAGCTCAGACCTGTTCCTCTGCAGAGCTTAGACCTGAGACCTGATCCTCTGTAGAGCTCAGACCTGTTCCTCTGTAGAGCTCAGACCTCAGACCTGATCCTCTGCACAGCTCAGACCTGAGACCTGATCCTCTGCAGAGCTCAGACCTGTTCCTCTGCAGAGCTCAGACCTGAGACCCGTTCCTCTGCAGAGCTCAGACCTCAGACCTGATCCTCTGCAGAGCTCAGACCTGATCCTCTGTAGAGCTCAGACCTCAGACCTGATCCTCTGCAGAGCTCAGACCTGTTCCTCTGTAGAGCTCAGACCTGAGACCTGATCCTCTGCAGAGCTCAGAGCTCAGACCTGATCCTCTGTAGAGCTCAGACCTGAGACCTGATCCTCTGCAGAGCTCAGACCTGTTCCTCTGCAGAGCTTAGACCTGAGACCTGATCCTCTGTAGAGCTCAGAGCTCAGACCTGATCCTCTGCAGAGCTCAGTGCAGGTCCTGGCTCTTTTTACAGACGCCCTGCAGGTCGAGTGTCGGCAGTAGCGGAGCTTCCAGGGACAGAATGAGGAACAGGAAGTGATGAAGGCGATAAAGTTCAGAGTTTGAAGTGTTTCAGACAGACGGTGCATCCTCCTCTCTCCACGTCCTGCACACACACCCCTCACACACACACCCCTCACACACACACACCCCTCACACACACACCCCTCACACACACACCCCTCACACACACACACCCCTCACACACACACCCCTCACACACACACACCCCTCACACACACACACACCCCTCACACACACACCCCACACACACACACACCCCTCACACACACACCCCTCACACACACACCCCTCACACACACACACCCCTCACACACACACCCCTCACACACACACCCCTCACACACACACCCCTCACACACACACACCCCTCACACACACACCCCTCACACACACACCCCTCACACACACACCCCACACACACACACACCCCTCACACACACACCCCTCACACACACACCCCTCACACACACACACCCCTCACACACACACCCCTCACACACACACCCCTCACACACACACACCCCTCACACACACACCCCTCACACACACACCCCTCACACACACACACCCCTCACACACACACCCCTCACACACACACCCCTCACACACACACCCCTCACACACACACACACCCCTCACACACACACCCCTCACACACACACCCCTCACACACACACACACCCCTCACACACACACCCCTCACACACACACCCCTCACACACACACACCCCTCACACACACACCCCTCACACACACACCCCTCACACACACACCCCTCACACACACACACACACACCCCTCACACACACACCCCTCACACACACACCCCTCACACACACACACCCCTCACACACACACACCCCTCACACACACACCCCTCACACACACACACCCCTCACACACACACACACCCCTCACACACACACCCCTCACACACACACCCCTCACACACACACACACCCCTCACACACACACACACCCCTCACACACACACACCCGTCACACACACACACCCCTCACACACACGCCCCTCACACACACGCCCCTCACACACACACCCCTCACACACACACACACCCCTCACACACACACACCCCTCACACACACACACACCCCTCACACACACACACCCCTCACACACACACCCCTCACACACACACCCCTCACACACACACACCCCTCACACACACACACCCCTCACACACACACCCCTCACACACACACCCCTCACACACACGCCCCTCACACACACACACACCCCTCACACACACACGCACCCCTCACACACACACACACCCCTCACACACACACACCCCTCACACACA
>NC_083612.1:706112-731112 GCF_963584025.1 Labrus mixtus | reverse complement strand
ATTGTTTTGCTGAGACTGCACACTTAGCAATGGAAACTTTACAAGAAGCACTTCACAAATTACAAAATGCACTCCTCGATTTAAAATTATTACTGAATGCAGAGAAAACTAAATACATGCTCTTTACACGAGCCAGAAATACCACAGACAATGACTTGCATATAACAACTCTGGAAGGTCACAATATTGAAAGAGTACCTCATTATAAATATCTTGGCATCTGGTTGGATCAATCCCTTTCATTTAAATTTCACATTGATACATTAACCACTAAACTACGACAGAAAATTGGATACTTGTACAGAAACAAAGTGAACTTCCCTTTAGTGAGTAGAAAGTGAATAATTGAAGCCATCTTCCGATCTGTTCTGGACTACGGGGATGTCATTTATAGACATGCTTCTGCCTCCACCCTAAAATCATTAGACACAGTTTATCACTCCACCCTCAGATTTATCACTGGTGACAAATATTCCACTCATCATTGCATCCTGTACCATAAAGTTGGTTGGCCTTCACTAACAGTTATTTATAAATCACTTGTGGGTAATCTACCAGCATACATCACTTCTTTATTAATCTGGGCTGATAATCAGTATCAGACTCCATCAAGTGACTGGCTGATGTTAACGGTTCCACGAGTAAAAACAAACCTATTGTGCTGCACACACCTGGAACACAATACAAAACACATTCAAACTCAATACAATGGTTACCATGGGTCAATTTAAAAACTTGATCACAGCTCACTGTACTCATGAGTGTAAATGTTATTAACTGTAGTTACCTGCTTACTGCTTATTCTTCTGCTCTTATAATCTGTGTTTTTTGTCTTCATTGTTTTTTGTCTTCGTTGTTTTTTGTCGTTTTTTGTCTCTTATTCGTTTTAATTGTACTCTCGACGTCATTGTAAACGAGGGCTTGCCCTCAATGATTTCTCGAGAATAAATAAAGGTAAAATGAAAGCTCAGTGTTACAGGGGCCCCTGTTGGCCCCTACCTAGAACCGCCCATGGTCATCATCACACCACAGATCCTCTCCCGAGAGGTTCGAGTGGATCCTGTCATACTTGTTTCTTTTTTCCCTGAAAAGATCAGACGTGACCATTTCTGACAGGGTCAAGGAGCAGGATCAATTTCTCAACATTAACCCCGCTGACCTTCTCTGGTTAGCATAAAACTTAACCAGCCCTAAAAAAAACCACACAACACAAAGCATGAAGTAAACTGGTTTATTTCACTTGACCTGAAGTCAACCCGAGCTTTAATACTCGGGCTACTACACGGAGGCCTGGCTTCTGTCTCTCTGCAGAGAAACAGAGAATCTGAGGCCGACGAGGAAGAGAGGAGATGCAGTCCAGGCGGTGAGTCTCATTAATGAGCACTTTAAACACACAGGGCAAACCGGGAAGGAGGGGGGTGCGTGAGATCTGTTTCAGACCACTTTGGAGTTTCCCCATACATGTTAACAAAGACCAAAACACACAGAAGAAACATGGTTAACCGTTGTTTTAAATTACACTTTAAACATATACTGTGGTACGACCTTGAAAACCACTAGTATCCACTGTGCAGGCACGCCGTGACAGGCCGAGTCCCAGAATGATTACATGAGCTGTGAGGCCAGCTGAAGGAGCAATGACACTAAACCCTGAAGTGAAGATCAGCAAACAAATCGCTAATCTCCGAGAAGGAAGGAAGTCATACTGATGAAGTCTAAAACTCAACACAAAAACACAAAAAACTGATGTTCACTCAGTGAAACCAAACCAGCCGCGATGTGTGCTAACTGAGAGCAGTTATGCATAAACGTTGAGCAAAATCGTGGCTTTGTTTTTCTGGATCCATCAATTCTACAATTCACTTATCAGACTCTTTTATCCAAAGCGACGTACATCAGAGAGTAAGAACAACACAAGCAAGGATCTAGAAAAAAGGGAACAATGTCAGTAAGAGCAAACGATCAGCTTTGAGTCTGATTGGACACACAGGTGCTGACAGGAAGTGACCAGAGGCAAAGCACAACATTGAGGGCAGTTCTTGAGAGCTCTAATCAGTATAGAAACCATCTTATAAGTCGTCGTTATCAAACAAAAACCATCGTCATTACCATCATCATCATCAATAATATGGAGACCATCATCATTAAGTTAGTAGGTATTCATGAAAGAGCTGGGTCTTTAGCTTTTTCTTAAAGGTGCAGAGGCTTCTCGCCATGTTGGAGCACTGACTTCTCTATAGAGGTCTAAGAACAACATTTAAACCTTCCATGTGTGGGACCCATAAGGATGCTCATTGTACGATGTTTTAATGTGTATGTGACCAATAAGAATCTAAATTTAAATGCTACAATCTGTTAACAAACAATTCTACTCTGTGCTTTATAAACCATCTTAGCTAATGGAGTAAGCTAACATTTTCTATTTCATTGTGTTGCAAATGGAAGGACGGAACCTGAATGGTTGAAAAGCAAAGACATACGGATGGATCAACCGACCAGAGGACGGACAGGAACGGCTTTCACAACGTCTTGGTGTGACTAAAAACATCAGCATTTTCTTTCTCCTGCAATTTTTTGACAATAAATCTGAAAGTTTGATGCCAAACAACTGTGGGAACTTTTGTTGGAAGAAGTTTTTCTTTTGGAGGGGAGGTGGGGGGGGGGGGGGGTGAAGTTTTGCCTGAGGAGATGACTGGAGTTGTGTAGAAAATTGGATCGCTCTGGTTGTGTTGTGGTTTCCTCTGCGTCGGCTTGTAAAACGGGTTCAGAATTGAATTGCCTTATGTGGAAAAAAAAGGCAAATTCCCCCTAAAATGTGTCCGTTTAGGTATTGACTGGGACGTGTAAATTGAGACATCTTGAAAATAAAGGAGCAATTAAGTAATTTTAGCTCTCATTCCTGCAGAGATTTAAAGCCATGAACTATGTGGAGAGAAGAGAAAACTTCTGAGAAACAACACTTTGACACGATGGACTTTCAGGACACGTGTGCATTGTTTCAAACGGTGAAAATCAAAAGTGGCGTCCGAGCTGGCAACAGAGAGAGGAAACAGAATGCAGCAACAGTAAATATCTGATGTGGACACATTCCACGTCTGAGTGGGCATGAGTCGTAAAGAGGCCTCTCTGCCGTCTGACCAACAGTCAGCACGCAATCGCATGTTGACAGAGGCGAGCGAATCCTGTGTGAGGTCATAATGAGTCCAGACAGGAAGTGGTTTAAACCATTGTGGTTAACATCTAAGGGTGTCTCATTCACTACGCCCTACTCTCTGCACAGGGACTTCTCTGGAAAGTAACATATACGCTGTTTTTCAGACCAAACAGTTCTGGGGACTTTTTGAAGAGGAACTATCCAATAGGGAGTTCCCTGAGAACTACCCACCATGGGGACCGCCACAGTACCTCCTCTGAGGCAGAAGCTGAAAAGGTTCCTCTAAACGGGCTTCTAGGAACTAAAACAGTTCCTGCAGTAAGGAATCAATAAAAAAGGAGGATAGTTCCAACTCTTCCTACAACTATGAAGAAGTTCCTGCGGTCTGAAAACACAGACACTGAGCTGATTAAATAGAACGATACGTTTACAAGATGCTGAAATAACCGACTACGACCAGACTTTTAAAAAACATGTGAACAAGTTAGAATGAAACAAACATTGTTTTTTATATAACTATATATATCTTGTTTTATTGGAAAACTTCCACCTTACATCACAGACCTGTTGGAGTGGAATTCAGGCGCTTACATGACCCGTTCTTCTGGCTCGTTCTTAAAGTCCCTCAAGCTTTTACTGAACTCTGTAAATCTGCATTTTCTTTTGATGCCCCAAACTCTTAAGGATCAGAGTTCTTCCCTCTCTTCCAGAGTTTAGGAATTCGATTTTCGAGCCACTTTGTTTGAAATAGTTTTGAATGGATCTCAGTGGTTTTATTCACTGGTTCTGAGTGTTTGTTGTGTTTTTTGCTTGTTTTACTGAGCTGGTAATCTTGACGGCATTGGAAATGAGGAAAACCTCAGTGTCCTTTGGAGAATAAATAAAGGTTTGAAATGAAATGAAATCATATAAAGTCTAAGAAGTGGAAGTCAGACTAACACACCTCTTGGACCTTCCTCAGGTGAAACACGTCCGCTCACAATAAAGTCACATTAAAGTCATTTTCAGCGTGCCCCGCTTTATTTATACACTTTAAAGTTACATATTAAGCACAGTTCATTTATGTAACCTAGCAACAGTACGGGCTGGTGGGAGGCGCCCTGAAACTGAGGTCGTGGGCGCTGCGGCGCAAAATACGCCGTCTATGGACACAGGCCGTAACGACCTGATTGACCTTTAACTGTATCCAGACTGAACTGTGCGTGTGAACGTACGGCTCGCTAATAATGACATCACTGCCGGCTGGAGGTCAATGATGAATTTCAGCGATGACTGATGTGATAATAAAAATAATTAAACCTTTTCACAGACTCTCGCCTCGGTCGCCATCGTTAGGACGAAGTAAGAGACGTGGACTTCTAGGACTAAACGTCCTGTTATCAGAGCGTGCGTCATGTCTCTGCATCAGGAGACGTTCAGTTACCCTTCTAACCCTAACCCTATTTCCAGAAAGAGTTCATTATGATGCTGCTAAAGATGGATTCAGTTTGACTCAGTGCCTCATCTGTAACAAATGAGAAGTTTATTGAAAGGCAAAAATGCGGCGACGCGGCCAACAGTGAGACGATACGAGACCCCCTGCAGAGAGGCTTCAGAGACAACATGTCAGCCAACATGATCCAACCCTGCGTGACTCAGCCTGGAGATATCCATGCAGGCAAGGAACATGAGGGGCCGAGCCAGAAAACCTCAACAAACACTGATGGTGAGCATTTCTTCAGTTGGACTGTTTTCTGGTCCGACCACATGCTCGGCACTTCCATGGACTAAAAAAGTGTTTGTGGAGAGAAGCAGGAAGGAAAGTCAAATGGGAGAAGTTTATGGAGAGATTATCATAATTTGGTGACTGTTAACGTCTTCACATTCAAGGCACGAGAAAGCAAATGTGAGGAAAATTATCAAATTATCATCTGACTTGTTGGTGTCTGCAGAAGACCACACACCGAGATCATCTGTTTCTTTTGTTTCTTTACCAGAGGGTCTTAAAGGTAGAGTCAGCAGCTTCCTCCTTCAAAATAAAATACAGACTTTTCCTAAAGTGAAGCTGCTCCATCGTCCCTTCTGGGCCTCTGACTGGATTTTACTGTTCTGCTTTGTTCTGGTTGACTCGGGACGTTCCTGGACAGAGCTGGTGTGTTTCCTACAGCCAATGACAGGTGAGTTCAGGAGTGGATACAATTCAGTGATTGGACGCCATTCAAACCGATGAATATGACGGACGTGGACGTAGCAGCAAAGATGAGAAAATATAATCACAGACAGATTATATTTTCAGAGATTGTTTTTGGACTCTGAAAAATCTGAAGCTAACATCCTGCACTCGAGTTTTATTGTTTTTGTCTTCAGACTGTAGTTAAGGTGAATTGCAGTGCAAACATTAGCTTGACAATTCTGACTTTTGTTTACTAGCCTCTCATGTATTTCAGATTACAATGTGACTTATAAACTATAAATTCAACCCTCACTGGACTTGGCATGAGGCTGAAAACCAGCGTGATTGTTCCTATGTAAATAATTATTTTCAACCTCAGCCATTCCTCACAGCGTGAAACACTCGAGAGTATTCTGCTGAGACAGGAACAATAAAAGGTCATCGTGCTCTCTGTGAGAAAGAATCAGACGAGGAGTACTGCTCTTAGACGTTTAGGACGCCACAGAATAAAAAAAACATTACAACCTAACGACAGGCTGAGAGCTGGAGCTGAGGCGGGTTTTAAACCTCCTGACAAACCGTTACACCGCGCCCACCTGTCAATCAGGTCAGCTACACGCCTTATTGTGAATAACTCTTATCCTTCATCAAATCAAAACTGATGAGTCATCAAAACATTCACCCCCCGTACAGTGTGTGTCCATCGAGACATGAGCTAATCACACCTATTTGGTATTTTGAACCAGGCTGTAAACATGTAAATCTCTGCTGTAAAAACAGGCTTTTTAGAATGGGTGTGTATGTGACTTCCTGTGCTTCTGCAGCCAGCCTCTAGTGGACACTCCAGGAACTGCAGGATTTTTTACACTTCAGCATCGGCTTCATTTTTCAACACCGAAGGTTGATGCTTGGTCTCTCCTCAGGAAACTCCCCCCCCCCCCTCCCCATCTCCCGCTGTCAGGAGCATGTGTGGTCAGCCAGGTCGGGAGAATATCTGGAGCAGTCCTCGTGAAATGATCACTGCTTCACTGAGGAGCCCTGCAGGGTCGTTCAAAGCATCAACATGCCAATCAAGTGAAGGATGGTTTATAGTTGAGAGGAGCCATCAGACATGTCAGCAGATGATGAGAGTTCAGAGAGAGCAGCAGGAAACAAACTCTCTTCATCATAAACCTGAGCTGACAACACAGAGACGCGTCAAACAGACTCGGAACGTAAACATGCGAGCTCACACATCACTCAGACCCCGGGTACTAAACCGCTGTGTACTGTATATTTGGCTTGGCACAGCAGAAATCTGACCTCCAGCGCATAAAATTGGCCTGAACAATAGAAGTGGAGCTGATTCACGCTGTGAAGCCGCAGAGGAGGAGGAGGAGGAGGACTTTGTTTATCTGGAGAGAGAAGGGAGGCACCACAAAACCCCCGGAGACATTAAGCCGACATTTCAGGCCAATAGAAAACGAGCTTAAACACAACAACAACACAGAAGACGACGAGAGGAACGCTAACAACGACAGCGACCACGTGCAGAAAGTGGAAAGAGTCCAACTCTCTGAGTGATAACGACAAGTTGTACGAGTATACAAAAGACCATTAAGACATTTAAATGGTCACATGAAGGTTTTGATTGTTAATAAAATGTCCTTGTTGGAGTTTTCCTCTCAGTCGCTCTCATCCCTCATGTTCAGTAATACCATGATAGTACAATAAGTACCATGGTTTACTGTTTTCATAGCAGCTTTCTGTGGGGAGGTGTGAATTTTTCCAAACGGTTAGCACGTCATCTTTAATCAGTGCTGGAGAGAAATATGACTTTTCCCCCCCGATCACTGGAACACGAGAGCGACGTGCCAGGTGAAGAAATACGAGAGGAAAAGCAGAAACCATTGGAAAGAGTCCAGATGGTCTTTGGATGGAGATCAGACCGTCACACAGACCGGGTCTGGGTCAGAAACAGTTTAAAAACCTCACAGTGTCCAATCATATGTTGGAAACTGGAACTAGTTTTAACCAGGCCTGTCAAGGCCAGGAGCAGTCCACATGTGCTGCTGTGCATGTTGAAGAGTAAAAACCTGCAGAGTCTTCAAAATGTCAGAAACAGAACAAGAAAAAAAGTAGGTCTTGACTCGGTCTCGATCCCTAAATGTCTTGGTCTTGGTCTTGACACGGTCTCGATCCCTAAATGTCTTGGTCTTAGTCTTGGTCTTGATCCCTGAATGTCTTGGTCTTGACTCGGTCTCGATCCCTAAATGTCTTGGTCTTGGTCTTGACACGGTCTCGATCCCTAAATGTCTTGGTCTTAGTCTTGGTCTTGATCCCTGAATGTCTTGGTCTTGACTCGGTCTCGATCCCTAAATGTCTTGGTCTTGGTCTTGACTTGGTCTCGATCCCTAAATGTCTTGGTCTTGGTCTTGGTCTTAGTCTTGGTCTCGATCCCTGAATGTCTTGGTCTTGACTCGGTCTCATTCCCTAAATGTCTTGGTCTTGGTCTTGACTCGGTCTCGATCCCTAAATGTCTTGGTCTTAGTCTTGGTCTTAGTCTTGATCTCGATCCCTGAATGTCTTGGTCTTAGTCTTGGTCTCGATCCCTAAATGTCTTGGTCTTGGGCTTAGTCTTGGTTTCGATCCCTAAATGTCTTGGTCTTGGTCTTGGTCTCGAATGTCTTGGTCTTGGTCTTGGTCTTGGTCTCGATCCCTGAATGTCTTGGTCTTAGTCTTGGTCTCGTTCCCTAAATGTCTTGGTCTTGGTCTTGGTCTCGATCCCTAAATGTCTTGGTCTTGACTCGGTCTTGATCCCTAAATGTCTTGGTCTTGGTCTTAGTCTTGGTCTCGATCCCTGAATGTCTTGGTCTTGGTTTTGGTCTCGATCCCTAAATGTCTTGGTCTTGGTCTTAGTCTTGGTCTCGATCCCTGAATGTCTTGGTCTTGGTTTTGGTCTCGATCCCTAAATGTCTTGGTCTTGGTCTTAGTCTTGGTCTCGATCCCTGAATGTCTTGGTCTTGACTCGGTCTCGATCCCTAAATGTCTTGGTCTTGGTCTTGGTCTTAGTCTTGATCTCGATCCCTGAATGTCTTGGTCTTAGTCTTGGTCTCGATCCCTAAATGTCTTGGTCTTGGTCTTAGTCTTGGTTTCGATCCCTAAATGTCTTGGTCTTGGTCTTGGTCTCGAATGTCTTGGTCTTGGTCTTGGTCTTGGTCTCGATCCCTGAATGTCTTGGTCTTAGTCTTGGTCTCGTTCCCTAAATGTCTTGGTCTTGGTCTTGGTCTTAGTCTTGGTCTCGATCCCTAAATGTCTTGGTCTTGACTCGGTCTCGATCCCTAAATGTCTTGGTCTTGGTCTTAGTCTTGGTCTCGATCCCTGAATGTCTTGGTCTTGGTTTTGGTCTCGATCCCTAAATGTCTTGGTCTTGGTCTTAGTCTTGGTCTCGATCCCTGAATGTCTTGGTCTTGACTCGGTCTCGATCCCTAAATGTCTTGGTCTTGGTCTTAGTCTTGGTCTCGATCCCTAAATGTCTTGGTCTTGGTCTTAGTCTTGGTTTCGATCCCTGAATGTCTTGGTCTTGGTCTTGGTCTTGGTCTCGATCCCTGAATGTCTTGGTCTTAGTCTTGGTCTTAGTCTTGGTCTCGATCCCTGAATGTCTTGGTCTTGACTCGGTCTCGATCCCTAAATGTCTTGGTCTTGGTCTTGACTCGGTCTCGATCCCTAAATGTCTTGGTCTTGGTCTTGGTCTTAGTCTTGATCTCGATCCCTGAATGTCTTGGTCTTAGTCTTGGTCTCGATCCCTAAATGTCTTGGTCTTGGTCTTAGTCTTGGTTTCGATCCCTAAATGTCTTGGTATTGGTCTTGGTCTCGAATGTCTTGGTCTTGGTCTTGGTCTTGGTCTCGATCCCTGAATGTCTTGGTCTTAGTCTTGGTCTCGTTCCCTAAATGTCTTGGTCTTGGTCTTAGTCTTGGTCTCGATCCCTAAATGTCTTGGTCTTGACTCGGTCTCGATCCCTAAATGTCTTGGTCTTGGTCTTAGTCTTGGTCTCGATCCCTGAATGTCTTGGTCTTGGTTTTGGTCTCGATCCCTAAATGTCTTGGTCTTGGTCTTAGTCTTGGTCTCGATCCCTGAATGTCTTGGTCTTGACTCGGTCTCGATCCCTAAATGTCTTGGTCTTGGTCTTAGTCTTGGTCTCGATCCCTGAATGTCTTGGTCTTGGTCTTGACTCGGTCTTGATCCCTAAATGTCTTGGTCTTGGTCTTAGTCTTGGTCTTGATCCCTGAATGTCTTGGTCTTGGTCTTGACTCGGTCTTGTTCCCTAAATGTCTTGGTGTTGGTCTTGACTCGATCTTGATCCCTAAATGTCTTGGTCTTGGTCTTAGTCTTGGTCTTGATCCCTGAATGTCTTGGTCTTGGTTTTGGTCTCGATCCCTTAATGTCTTGGTCTTGGTCTTAGTCTTGGTCTTGTTCCCTAAATGTCTTGGTCTTGGTCTTGACTCGGTCTTGTTCCCTAAATGTCTTGGTGTTGGTCTTTACTCGGTCTCGATCCCTGAATGTCTTGGTCTTGGTTTTGGTCTCGATCCCTTAATGTCTTGGTCTTGGTCTTAGTCTTGGTCTCGATCCCTGAATGTCTTGGTCTTGGTCTTGACTCGGTCTTGTTCCCTAAATGTCTTGGTGTTGGTCTTGACTCGATCTTGATCCCTAAATGTCTTGGTCTTGGTCTTAGTCTTGGTCTTGATCCCTGAATGTCTTGGTCTTGGTTTTGGTCTCGATCCCTTAATGTCTTGGTCTTGGTCTTAGTCTTGGTCTCGATCCCTAAATGTCTTGGTCTTGGTCTTGACTCGGTCTTGTTCCCTAAATGTCTTGGTGTTGGTCTTTACTCGGTCTCGATCCCTGAATGTCTTGGTCTTGGTTTTGGTCTCGATCCCTTAATGTCTTGGTCTTGGTCTTAGTCTTGGTCTCGATCCCTAAATGTCTTGGTCTTGGTCTTGACTCGGTCTTGTTCCCTAAATGTCTTGGTGTTGGTCTTGACTCGGTCTTGATCCCTAAATGTCTTGGTCTTGGTCTTAGTCTTGGTCTTGATCCCTGAATGTCTTGGTCTTGGTTTTGGTCTCGATCCCTTAATGTCTTGGTCTTGGTCTTAGTCTTGGTCTCGATCCCTAAATGTCTTGGTCTTGGTCTTGACTCGGTCTTGTTCCCTAAATGTCTTGGTGTTGGTCTTTACTCGGTCTCGATCCCTGAATGTCTTGGTCTTGGTTTTGGTCTCGATCCCTTAATGTCTTGGTCTTGGTCTTAGTCTTGGTCTCGATCCCTGAATGTCTTGGTCTTGGTCTTGACTCGGTCTTGTTCCCTAAATGTCTTGGTGTTGGTCTTGACTCGATCTTGATCCCTAAATGTCTTGGTCTTGGTCTTAGTCTTGGTCTTGATCCCTGAATGTCTTGGTCTTGGTTTTGGTCTCGATCCCTTAATGTCTTGGTCTTGGTCTTAGTCTTGGTCTCGATCCCTAAATGTCTTGGTCTTGGTCTTGACTCGGTCTTGTTCCCTAAATGTCTTGGTGTTGGTCTTTACTCGGTCTCGATCCCTGAATGTCTTGGTCTTGGTTTTGGTCTCGATCCCTTAATGTCTTGGTCTTGGTCTTAGTCTTGGTCTCGATCCCTTAATGTCTTGGTCTTGGTCTTAGTCTTGGTCTCGATCCCTAAATGTCTTGGTCTTGGTCTTGACTCGGTCTTGTTCCCTAAATGTCTTGGTGTTGGTCTTGACTCGGTCTTGATCCCTAAATGTCTTGGTCTTGGTCTTAGTCTTGGTCTTGATCCCTGAATGTCTTGGTCTTGGTTTTGGTCTCGATCCCTTAATGTCTTGGTCTTGGTCTTAGTCTTGGTCTCGATCCCTTAATGTCTTGGTCTTGGTCTTGACTCGGTCTCGATCCCTAAATGTCTTGGTCTTGGTCTTGACACGGTCTCGATCCCTAAATGTCTTGGTCTTAGTCTTGGTCTTGATCCCTGAATGTCTTGGTCTTGACTCGGTCTCGATCCCTAAATGTCTTGGTCTTGGTCTTGACGCGGTCTCGATCCCTAAATGTCTTGGTCTTGGTCTTGGTCTTAGTCTTGGTCTCGATCCCTGAATGTCTTGGTCTTGACTCGGTCTCGATCCCTAAATGTCTTGGTCTTGGTCTTGGTCTTGGTCTTAGTCTTGATCTCGATCCCTGAATGTCTTGGTCTTAGTCTTGGTCTCGATCCCTAAATGTCTTGGTCTTGGTCTTAGTCTTGGTTTCGATCCCTGAATGTCTTGGTCTTGGTCTTGGTCTCGATCCCTGAATGTCTTGGTCTTAGTCTTGGTCTTAGTCTTGGTCTCGATCCCTGAATGTCTTGGTCTTGACTCGGTCTCGATCCCTAAATGTCTTGGTCTTGGTCTTGACTCGGTCTCGATCCCTAAATGTCTTGGTCTTGGTCTTGGTCTTAGTCTTGATCTCGATCCCTGAATGTCTTGGTCTTAGTCTTGGTCTCGATCCCTAAATGTCTTGGTCTTGGTCTTAGTCTTGGTTTCGATCCCTAAATGTCTTGGTCTTGGTCTTGGTCTCGAATGTCTTGGTCTTGGTCTTGGTCTTGGTCTCGATCCCTGAATGTCTTGGTCTTAGTCTTGGTCTCGTTCCCTAAATGTCTTGGTCTTGGTCTTAGTCTTGGTCTCGATCCCTAAATGTCTTGGTCTTGACTCGGTCTCGATCCCTAAATGTCTTGGTCTTGGTCTTAGTCTTGGTCTCGATCCCTGAATGTCTTGGTCTTGGTTTTGGTCTCGATCCCTAAATGTCTTGGTCTTGGTCTTAGTCTTGGTCTCGATCCCTGAATGTCTTGGTCTTGGTTTTGGTCTCGATCCCTAAATGTCTTGGTCTTGGTCTTAGTCTTGGTCTCGATCCCTGAATGTCTTGGTCTTGACTCGGTCTCGATCCCTAAATGTCTTGGTCTTGGTCTTAGTCTTGGTCTCGATCCCTGAATGTCTTGGTCTTGGTCTTGACTCGGTCTTGATCCCTAAATGTCTTGGTCTTGGTCTTGACTCGGTCTTGATCCCTAAATGTCTTGGTCTTGGTCTTAGTCTTGGTCTTGATCCCTGAATGTCTTGGTCTTGGTTTTGGTCTCGATCCCTTAATGTCTTGGTCTTGGTCTTAGTCTTGGTCTCGATCCCTAAATGTCTTGGTCTTGGTCTTGACTCGGTCTTGTTCCCTAAATGTCTTGGTGTTGGTCTTGACTCGGTCTCGATCCCTGAATGTCTTGGTCTTGGTTTTGGTCTCGATCCCTTAATGTCTTGGTCTTGGTCTTAGTCTTGGTCTCGATCCCTAAATGTCTTGGTCTTGGTCTTGACTCGGTCTTGTTCCCTAAATGTCTTGGTGTTGGTCTTGACTCGGGCTCGATCCAGGACCACAGAAAGTGGAATTCAGTTTGTTCGATTCTGTTGATGAAATAAAAAGAAAAAACTGTTTTGAGTCGTTTCTTTGTCGTTTTTTAAGGAGAATAAAAATGGAGTTTGGAGGTTTTATTTTTAGTCGAGCCTTAGTTAGAGATGAGGGTAAATAAAATCCCCCCCTCGGTCTCTGCTTAGTGTTTCCACATCTCATGGAGGCCAGCCATGGATTGCTCCTGAGTTTATGAGTGTTTGCAGCTCTTTATTGGAATCAGGGGAGTTTACTCTATCATGATAACAAATGATTTAACATCAGTTTTTCTTCATCCACACAGACGTGTTCTCTTCAGGTTAGCAGCCAAACAGGGCGACGTCAGAACCTCCAGACCTTCTCCAGTTACATGTTTACCCTGGTCCTGTTTGAAACAGTCGAACTGTGGAAATCTGAATCAATCCTGAATCTGAGGGATCATCAGCTGCTGAGGAAGCTCGTCTTTGCTTCTTCAGTCTGAACATTTATCACACTAATGTTTATGTTGTTGTCAAGTAAATCAAAACTTCATGGTCCAGGCAGATAAATGCTTTCTGTCATTTTGTTATATCAGTGTGTCTATTTAAACTAATTTAATTTCCAGAAGTATTTAAGTTAATTTATATTTCTAAGATCATCAGTAAAAGAGAACAAAGTTATGAACAGTAAATACTGTGTGTTTTATTTTTATCTACCTTTTAAGATTAAGACACTGGCCCTTTAAGGCTGAAAACGAAGCTTGTTTAAAGCTTTAATAAAAGTTGCTAAAAGTGAAGATGGACGAGTTCTGACCGGTGCAACATCCCCTCAGTGATTGAACCCCTAAACATGCTTCCACAGTGACTGGCCCCTTCTCTGCTATGTGTTTTTCCACCTATGTTATTTGTTTTTTCCTTATGTGTACCAACCGTCCAAAGCTGTGAAAACAAATGTCCCCCTGGGAGACATTAAAGTTTTGTATTGTACAGGCTGCCACCCGGAGACAGAGCCCAGTGCCCAGCGTCTTTTCCTTGTGCTCCACATCTTTTTGGATGCTGTTAATGTCAAATGCTTTTTTCAGCCAGCCACTCATATCCTAGATCAGTCGGGTCCTTACTCCGCGTATCATCAGGGCCGTCATTATTTTTGAGCTCAACATCTGGAAAATGTAGGAGGGCAAAAAATCCTCCTTTTAATGCTCATAGTGAAGGAAAATAAACGTCTTGGGTAAAAAAACATGCAGTTTAAAGCAACGGAGAGCAGTTTCAGTCATACAGCGCTTTTATTCTCTGCGCACAAACGCTTCATGCTAACGCTTCTAAGCGCACAGCCAGCGCTTAAATGCCCGGGAAAAAACGCCAGGTGGACACGAGAGCATCATTAGTCTGTTGAGTTAAAGTCTTTATATGTGATTTTTCTCACTTAAATGTAGAAATCAAGTATATCCTCTGAAAATAACTCTGTGAGTTATGACTGTCTACAATGGGTGTAACACCCGAGTCCCACTGTCTGTGATGTTTTCAGAGTTTTCAGAGTCCTATCTTCACTTTGTTTACATCGCCGGGACGGCCGGCTGACTCCTCCCCTTGTGTATAAAAGTTGTTTAATTGAGGGACTAGAGAAAAGAAGAATAATATACTGTACTCACTGCTTAACTGTGTTTCTAGATCACGCTCATTTCAGGTAAATTTACATGCAGTGTGAAGATACGAGCATAATAAAGATCGCTAGCATTAGCATGCTAACATAACAATGCAGCGCGAGTTGTTTTGGTTTCATGCTGGTGCTCAAGGGCGACATCTGCTGGATCAAAAAATCGCATATAAAGCCTTTAAACATCTCTGGACAATCAAAAACACTAAAACTCAGATGAACTCAAGTAGCCTCCTATGCTAACCTGGTCTCAGGGTAACATCCATCCCACCGATATATCAAACTATGCGTGCGTCTAAATCATGAACATTTGTAATCATTGCCTCATCAGACCTTTTCTGGAACAACGACCTCCTCTCATCGAGATGCATTCACAGTAATATCGATGTTCTGACGCAGAGGACCAATCTGTTCACCCCTGAAGTTATTCTTAAATCAATTTGATCCAGGTCTGCTCTCAGACGCCTCGAGGAAACAGAGAGGAAAACACAACCTCATGTAATCCGCCTACGTCTCCTTCAGAGGCAGAAATTAAAGACGACGCCGAGTCGAAACCTTAACAGTGAACAGATCCGATGGTTTGGCCTTACACCAGACCTGCTGCCTCATTTATTAAAAGATCTTCTTACCCCTGCAGCCAAATCCTAGCCAGAGTTCAGCTCAAGAAAAAGTGATGTGAACGTCAAAATGAGGGATTGGCATTGGTTTTTCTCCTGCTGAGTGTGATGCATCATGGGCTAAGAAACGTACAAAGTCTGCCTTTAATTCATTTATATCATTTAAACTGAGCTCCAAGACGCTCTCATAGGACGTGTTATCAAAGAATATTTCATAAATCAGGCCGTCTGTAGAGAGGGGAGAGCCAGCCAGTCCTCACAAATATCTATAAAACACTAATATAAACATGAGTCCCCACAAATATCTATAAAACACTAAAATAAACATGAGTCCTCACAAATATCTATAAAACACTGATATAAACACACGAGTCCTCACAAATATCTATAAAACACTAATATAAACACACGAGTCCTCACAAATATCTATAAAACACTAATATAAACACACGAGTCCTCACAAATATCTATAAAACACTAATATAAACACGAGTCCTCACAAATATCTATAAAACACTAATATAAACACGAGTCCTCACAAATATCTATAAAACACTAATATAAACACACGAGTCCTCACAAATATCTATAAAACACTGATATAAACACACGAGTCCTCACAAATATCTATAAAACACTAATATAAACACGAGTCCTCACAAATATCTATGAAACACTAATATAAACACACGAGTCCTCACAAATATCTATAAAACACTGATATAAACACACGAGTCCTCACAAATATCTATAAAACACTAATATAAACACACGAGTCCTCACAAATATCTATAAAACACTAATATAAACACACGAGTCCTCACAAATATCTATAAAACACTAATATAAACACACGAGTCCTCACAAATATCTATAAAACACTGATATAAACACACGAGTCCTCACAAATATCTATAAAACACTGATATAAACACACGAGTCCTCACAAATATCTATAAAACACTAATATAAACACACGAGTCCTCACAAATATCTATAAAACACTAATATAAACACGAGTCCTCACAAATATCTATAAAACACTAATATAAACACACGAGTCCTCACAAATATCTATAAAACACTAATATAAACACACGAGTCCTCACAAATATCTATAAAACACTAATATAAACACGAGTCCTCACAAATATCTATAAAACACTAATATAAACACACGAGTCCTCACAAATATCTATAAAACACTAATATAAACACGAGTCCTCACAAATATCTATAAAACACTAATATAAACACACGAGTCCTCACAAATATCTATAAAACACTAATATAAACACACGAGTCCTCACAAATATCTATAAAACACTAATATAAACACACGAGTCCTCACAAATATCTATAAAACACTAATATAAACACACGAGTCCTCACAAATATCTATAAAACACTGATATAAACACACGAGTCCTCACAAATATCTATAAAACACTAATATAAACACACGAGTCCTCACAAATATCTATAAAACACTAATATAAACACGAGTCCTCACAAATATCTATAAAACACTAATATAAACACACGAGTCCTCACAAATATCTATAAAACACTAATATAAACACGAGTCCTCACAAATATCTATAAAACACTAATATAAACACACGAGTCCTCACAAATATCTATAAAACACTAATATAAACACGAGTCCTCACAAATATCTATAAAACACTAATATAAACACACGAGTCCTCACAAATATCTATGAAACACTAATATAAACACACGAGTCCTCACAAATATATATAAAACACTAATATAAACACACGAGTCCTCACAAATATCTATAAAACACTAATATAAACACGAGTCCTCACAAATATCTATAAAACACTGATATAAACACACGAGTCCTCACAAATATCTATAAAACACTAATATAAACACACGAGTCCTCACAAATATCTATAAAACACTAATATAAACACGAGTCCTCACAAATATCTATAAAACACTAATATAAACACACGAGTCCTCACAAATATCTATAAAACACTAATATAAACACGAGTCCTCACAAATATCTATAAAACACTAATATAAACACACGAGTCCTCACAAATATCTATAAAACACTAATATCAACACGAGTCCTCACAAATATCTATAAAACACTAATATAAACACACGAGTCCTCACAAATATCTATAAAACACTGATATAAACACACGAGTCCTCACAAATATCTATAAAACACTAATATAAACACACGAGTCCTCACAAATATCTATAAAACACTAATATAAACACACGAGTCCTCACAAATATCTATAAAACACTGATATAAACACGAGTCCTCACAAATATCTATAAAACACTGATATAAACACACGAGTCCTCACAAATATCTATAAAACACTAATATAAACACGAGTCCTCACAAATATCTATAAAACACTAATATAAACACACGAGTCCTCACAAATATCTATAAAACACTAATATAAACACACGAGTCCTCACAAATATCTATAAAACACTAATATAAACACGAGTCCTCACAAATATCTATAAAACACTGATATAAACACACAAGTCCTCACAAATATCTATAAAACACTAATATAAACACACGAGTCCTCACAAATATCTATAAAACACTGATATAAACACACGAGTCCTCACAAATATCTATAAAACACTGATATAAACACACGAGTCCTCACAAATATCTATAAAACACTAATATAAACACACGAGTCCTCACAAATATCTATAAAACACTAATATAAACACGAGTCCTCACAAATATCTATAAAACACTGATATAAACACACGAGTCCTCACAAATATCTATAAAACACTAATATAAACACACAAGTCCTCACAAATATCTATAAAACACTGATATAAACACACGAGTCCTCACAAATATCTATAAAACACTAATATAAACACACAAGTCCTCACAAATATCTATAAAACACTGATATAAACACACGAGTCCTCACAAATATCTATAAAACACTGATATAAACACACGAGTCCTCACAAATATCTATAAAACACTAATATAAACACGAGTCCTCACAAATATCTATAAAACACTGATATAAACACACGAGTCCTCACAAATATCTATAAAACACTAATATAAACACGAGTCCTCACAAATATCTATAAAACACTAATATAAACACACGAGTCCTCACAAATATCTATAAAACACTAATATAAACACACAAGTCCTCACAAATATCTATAAAACACTAATATAAACACGAGTCCTCACAAATATCTATAAAACACTAATATAAACACGAGTCCTCACAAATATCTATAAAACACTAATATAAACACACGAGTCCTCACAAATATCTATAAAACACTAATATAAACACGAGTCCTCACAAATATCTATAAAACACTGATATAAACACACGAGTCCTCACAAATATCTATAAAACACTAATATAAACACACGAGTCCTCACAAATATCTATAAAACACTAATATAAACACGAGTCCTCACAAATATCTATAAAACACTAATATAAACACACGAGTCCTCACAAATATCTATAAAACACTAATATAAACACACGAGTCCTCACAAATATCTATAAAACACTAATATAAACACACGAGTCCTCACAAATATCTATAAAACACTAATATAAACACACGAGTCCTCACAAATATCTATGAAACACTAATATAAACACACGAGTCCTCACAAATATATATAAAACACTAATATAAACACACGAGTCCTCACAAATATCTATAAAACACTAATATAAACACGAGTCCTCACAAATATCTATAAAACACTGATATAAACACACGAGTCCTCACAAATATCTATAAAACACTAATATAAACACACGAGTCCTCACAAATATCTATAAAACACTAATATAAACACGAGTCCTCACAAATATCTATAAAACACTAATATAAACACACGAGTCCTCACAAATATCTATAAAACACTAATATAAACACGAGTCCTCACAAATATCTATAAAACACTAATATAAACACACGAGTCCTCACAAATATCTATAAAACACTAATATAAACACGAGTCCTCACAAATATCTATAAAACACTAATATAAACACACGAGTCCTCACAAATATCTATAAAACACTGATATAAACACACGAGTCCTCACAAATATCTATAAAACACTAATATAAACACACGAGTCCTCACAAATATCTATAAAACACTAATATAAACACACGAGTCCTCACAAATATCTATAAAACACTGATATAAACACGAGTCCTCACAAATATCTATAAAACACTGATATAAACACACGAGTCCTCACAAATATCTATAAAACACTAATATAAACACGAGTCCTCACAAATATCTATAAAACACTAATATAAACACACGAGTCCTCACAAATATCTATAAAACACTAATATAAACACACGAGTCCTCACAAATATCTATAAAACACTAATATAAACACGAGTCCTCACAAATATCTATAAAACACTGATATAAACACACGAGTCCTCACAAATATCTATAAAACACTAATATAAACACACGAGTCCTCACAAATATCTATAAAACACTGATATAAACACACGAGTCCTCACAAATATCTATAAAACACTGATATAAACACACGAGTCCTCACAAATATCTATAAAACACTAATATAAACACGAGTCCTCACAAATATCTATAAAACACTAATATAAACACGAGTCCTCACAAATATCTATAAAACACTAATATAAACACACGAGTCCTCACAAATATCTATAAAACACTAATATAAACACGAGTCCTCACAAATATCTATAAAACACTAATATAAACACACGAGTCCTCACAAATATCTATAAAACACTAATATAAACACGAGTCCTCACAAATATCTATAAAACACTGATATAAACACACGAGTCCTCACAAATATCTATAAAACACTAATATAAACACACGAGTCCTCACAAATATCTATAAAACACTAATATAAACACACGAGTCCTCACAAATATCTATAAAACACTAATATAAACACACGAGTCCTCACAAATATCTATAAAACACTAATATAAACACACGAGTCCTCACAAATATCTATAAAACACTAATATAAACACACGAGTCCTCACAAATATCTATAAAACACTAATATAAACACGAGTCCTCACAAATATCTATAAAACACTAATATAAACACACGAGTCCTCACAAATATCTATAAAACACTAATATAAACACACGAGTCCTCACAAATATCTATAAAACACTAATGTAAACACACGAGTCCTCACAAATATCTATAAAACACTAATATAAACACGAGTCCTCACAAATATCTATAAAACACTGATATAAACACACGAGTCCTCACAAATATCTATAAAACACTAATATAAACACGAGTCCTCACAAATATCTATAAAACACTGATATAAACACACGAGTCCTCACAAATATCTATAAAACACTGATATAAACACACGAGTCCTCACAAATATCTATAAAACACTAATATAAACACACGAGTCCTCACAAATATCTATAAAACACTAATATAAACACACGAGTCCTCACAAATATCTATAAAACACTAATATAAACACACGAGTCCTCACAAATATCTATAAAACACTGATATAAACACACGAGTCCTCACAAATATCTATAAAACACTAATATAAACACACGAGTCCTCACAAATATCTATAAAACACTAATATAAACACACGAGTCCTCACAAATATCTATAAAACACTAATATAAACACGAGTCCTCACAAATATCTATAAAACACTAATATAAACACGAGTCCTCACAAATATCTATAAAACACTGATATAAACACACGAGTCCTCACAAATATCTATAAAACACTGATATAAACACACGAGTCCTCACAAATATCTATAAAACACTAATATAAACACACGAGTCCTCACAAATATCTATAAAACACTAATATAAACACACGAGTCCTCACAAATATCTATAAAACACTAATATAAACACGAGTCCTCACAAATATCTATAAAACACTGATATAAACACGAGTCCTCACAAATATCTATAAAACACTAATATAAACACGAGTCCTCACAAATATCTATAAAACACTAATATAAACACACGAGTCCTCACAAATATCTATAAAACACTAATATAAACACACGAGTCCTCACAAATATCTATAAAACACTAATATAAACACACGAGTCCTCACAAATATCTATGAAACACTAATATAAACACACGAGTCCTCACAAATATCTATGAAACACTAATATAAACACGAGTCCTCACAAATATCTATGAAACACTAATATAAACAAACAACAACACACCATGCTAATATAAACAAACAACAACACACCATGCTAATATAAACAAACAACAACACACCATGCTAATATAAACAACCAACAACACACCATGCTAATATAAACAAACAACAACACAACATGCTAATATAAACAAACAACACACCATGCTAATATAAACAGACAACAACACACCATGCTAATATAAACAAACAACAACGAAATTATGCTAACATAAACAAATAACAACACAACATGCTAATATAAACAAACAACAACACAACATGCTAATATAAACAAACAACAACACAACATGCTAACGACACTGATTCTGTAAATATGAGTAATTTTACTGAGGCTATCACTCACACACCATGAGTCAGAGCTCAACACTGATTGGTCTGTACAGGTGTCAATCAATCTCAGGCTTACAGCTGTTGCTTCGTTAGCCTAAATTATCATGCTAACAGCACCTGCTGTGTAACGTCAGGTAGAATAACTTATCATGCTAACAGGACCTGCTGCGTAACAACAGGTAGCCTAACTTATCATGCTAACAGGACCCGCTGCGTAACAACAGGTAGCATAACTTATCATGCTAACAGGACCCGCTGCGTAACAACAGGTAGCATAACTTATCATGCTAAGAGGACCTGCTGTGTAACGTCAGGTAGCATAACTTATCATGCTAAGAGGACCCGCTGCGTAACAACAGGTAGCCTAACTTATCATGCTAACAGGACCTGCTGTGTAACGTCAGGTAGCATAACTTATCATGCTAAGAGGACCCGCTGCGTAACAACAGGTAGCATAACTTATCATGCTAAGAGGACCCGCTGCGTAACAACAGGTAGCATAACTTATCATGCTAACAGGACCCGCTGCGTAACAACAGGTAGCATAACTTATCATGCTAACAGGACCTGCTGCGTAACGTCAGGTAGCATAACTTATCATGCTAAGAGGACCTGCAGGGTAACGGCAGGTAGCCTAGCTTGTCATGCTAACAGGAAGTCCGCGTACACGGCACGTGTTTTCAGACGCCCGCGGTGAAAGTTAGACACACAAAGACGTATTAAAACGAGCAAACACAAACGGTGGGTACAGACAGGAAGTAGAACTGTTACAATCTACTGAAGCAAACGCCGTGACAACAACCTTAAAGGAGCTGCTCAGGAGGACACGCCCACCGAGTCACAGGAACTGTCAATCACAACGTTACAGACGCTCTTTTAACTGATCAATCTAAACGTCTCGGGACGGGAACCATGTTTGTTCATGGAGGAGGCGGAGCTTATGACCTATACAGCAGCAGATCAGTAGGGAGAGCTCCAAACATTTAAACTTGACTTTGTTTCAGGTGAGAGTCTTACCTGAAACAGGTGCTGTTCTTCCCCCCAGCTCGCACACACGGATACTCCACAGTCAGGATCTTACTGTCTGGACACTCCGCTCTAAAGAAAAGAATCAAACCCACCAATCAGAGAGCTCCCTCTCATAGCAACTGTTGCTGGGCTACTTCCAGTTAGACAAACGTTCTCCTGGAGTCCAATCAGAGCGGTTACTGAACCTGGTTAAAAGGTGCTCAGGGTGTTACAGTAAAGGGTTACTTCCTGGTCAGGGCGGGGCTTGACAAAGGGTTACTTCCTGGTCAGGGCGGGGCTTGATAAAGGGTTACTTCCTGATCAGGGCGGGGCTTGACAAAGGGTTACTTCCTGGTCAGAGCGGGGCTTGACAAAGGGTTACTTCCTGGTCAGAGCGAGGCTTGATAAAGGGTTACTTCCTGGTCAGGGCGGGACTTGACAAAGGGTTACTTCCTGGTCAGGGCGGGGCTTGATAAAGTGTTACTTCCTGGTCAGGGCGGGGCTTGACAAAGGGTTACTTCCTGGTCAGGGCGGGGCTTGATAAAGGGTTACTTCCTGGTCAGGGCGGGGCTTGACAAAGGGTTACTTCCTGGTCAGAGCGGGGCTTGATAAAGGGTTACTTCCTGGTCAGGGCGGGGCTTGACAAAGGGTTACTTCCTGGTCAGAGCGGGGCTTGACAAAGGGTTACTTCCTGGTCAGGGCGGGGCTTGATAAAGGGTTACTTCCTGGTCAGGGCGGGGCTTGACAAAGGGTTACTTCCTGGTCAGAGCGGGGCTTGATAAAGGGTTACTTCCTGGTCAGGGCGGGGCTTGACAAAGGGTTACTTCCTGGTCAGGGCGGGGCTTGACAAAGGGTGCGTTTGAATTGTCCCTCCTATCTCCTTTCACTCTCCACTTCACCTTTAACCCCGGAAGCATTTAAGTGGCGGCCATGATAAGAGCCGTTCGAATTCTCTAAAAGTTAAGGAAAGGTGGGTCAATGCTTCCTTTATAACCTCCTTTAGGATACACTGGACCATCCTTTAGGAAAGGAGATGAGATATGCCGTCCCACAATTCCTTGCGGCCTCAACATTTAAAGCGAGTCGCTCATCCGACCGTTCAGGAACATTAACGATGATCGTAAAGTGACACAGATCATGAAAGAGATAAAAAGATAAGAGACATTTTTATCAGATGATGTTTTATTCAACATATTTCATTCACTTAAGAATGTTTTGTGCTGCTGTACATTTGTATGTTTAAAACATTATGTGTTATATCTTACATTAATGTAATAATTCATTTCATATTTATGTTGATGTTGATTTCTGAGTGGACAGGAAGCTGATGGTTTCACTTTTCTTACTTGTAGTCTGGTAGTCTATATTTCTTTTATTTCAATCCCCCTCGTGGTGATCAGGATTATTTCACCGGTAAGAAGGCACAGGGGAAAGTTTTTTAGATCTTTTTGTAGTCCATTTTCTGAACATTGTAGTTTCAACACGGCAGACCCACGTCATTAACCTCCGCCGGCCCGTCACATTTAATGACGTGGCCTAGTGGAAATGTGGTCGGCTTGTCAGAGCAACGAGATCGCCTTTCCCTAAGTCCTTTATGAATTCTCCTAACATCTTTCCTTAACCTCATGATGTTTTCCCGGGTTAAGGTGAAGTGGATAGTGAAAGGAGATAGGAGGGACAATTCAAATGCACCCAAAGAGTTACTTCCTGGTCAGGGCGGGACTTGCAAAAGAGTTACTTCCTGGTGAGGGCGGGGCTTGATAAAGAGTTACTTCCTGGTGAGGGCGGGGCTTGATAAAGGGTAAATGAGGAATAAGAAATAGCAGAGATGTAGAGCTGGATGTGATGATGGTCTCTTGAGGTCACCATCGAGTTTTACACATTCACAGATCTTTGACATGCCTGGCCCGACATTTTTCTTTCTATGTTTTAGAATAAAATAACACAGATCTAACACTCGTCTGTGTTCAGTAACACTAATGTGCAAATTGTAATAAACACATTTTAATATTCAGGGATTTCATCAGAAACCAAAGAGACGATCACTCACTTAATCACAGCCGGAGACTTTTTTATTATTCATGTTAAAAGTTTGACCCTAACCCTTGGGGGGGGGGGGGGGGGGGGGGGGGGGATGTAAAACCACATCATTAATAAACTCTTTAAATGTAAGTCTGCTCATGACAGAAACAAATTGTCTCCTGTAGTAACCATGGAGACGACTCGTGTTGTGCTTCTGGTCTTTCCTTTAAAGCAGATCTATTCTCCTCATGTCTGATAACTGCATCTGAGGGATCGACAGAATAAATGTGTTTATCTAAGATCTAAGATCAGCTAATATATCGGTATCAGATTTATTTTTCTTGTCCCCTGCGC
>NC_083612.1:673612-681112 GCF_963584025.1 Labrus mixtus | reverse complement strand
AACATGAATCAAGCACCAGAGGAGGTTTGTGACCCTGTATAAACCAGCTCTCTCAGAACGCTCCGTTTTGGTGTGTGTGTCTCTTTAAATGCAATGACCACAACCTGAGTTTTCCCTGTAGACATCACTCCTCTGTAGAGAGAATAAAAATGGCCGACCTGCGGAAAAGTTTTGTTGTAGTCTGGGGGTGGAGTCCATGGGTGGAGATACCAGGGGAGGGGAATCCCACTGTGACATCACAAGGAGAGCACATTAGAAACAGAGCATTTTTCTCTGTGTTGTAAGACTTGCGCAGACCACAAACAAAGGACTGGATGGTTTATTTCACATGTTGTGGATCAGTAGACTCTCAGGTTACACAGATAAATGTTCAGAAACACTGAAGAAGAGGATTTATTTATAAACCTTTAACTCATTCTCAGATATTTTTCATCCAGTCACATCGGGAGATTTTCCTCATTGATTAGCTGCACCCTCACCGCCTGTCTCACTTTGATTTCCCTCCGTTTAATGAACTCTTTTTAAACCATGTTTTTATTAAGATTTTCAGAAAGTTTAACAGAATATAAAGAATAAAGTCAGACAGAAAAACAAACAAAAAACAAAACAGGGCTCACAATGCAGGACATTATGCTACATTGCATCACTAGCACAATATTTCTTAAGACAAACGTTTAAAAAGAGGTAAGCGGTGAGCAGTAAAATCAGTTATTGTCTGGGAACTCTGTCCAGTCGGGCAAGATAATCAAAAAAAGGCTGCCAGATGCTGAAAAATTTGGTAAGATTGCCCATCATGTCATACCAGATTTTCTCCATGTGCAGTACACAGGTGAGGTCAGTTAGCCACGTCTTGAACTGGGGCACAGTGTCAGACTTGTACTCTGCACAGAGAGACTTCGACTATTTAAAGATGGAGAATACCCAAATAACGCTATCTCAGGGTCCGGTTTGAACACACAGCCATACATTCCAGAAAACCAGTTGAATATCTCACACCAAAAGGTATACAACCTTGGACATGTCCAAAAAAGGTGGGACAGGGAGCCCTCAGCAGATTTACAACAATCACACAAAGAAGAGATTGTGGGAAAAATCCTATGCAGTTTAGATTTAGAATAATGGAGCCTGTGTATTACTTTAAATTGAATTAACTGGTGCAGAGCATTAATGGAACATGATCGGATTCTGCTAAGGCTCTCCTCCCACACGTCATCATCAATCTGTATCCCCAGACCCTTCTCCCAGGCACTTTTCAGGTGGAGAGTGGCAGAGTTTACTTGTTCAGAAAATACCTTCACAAAGTCTGAAACTAAATTCTTTGAATTGGGTGGGATCAGCAATAGCTTGTAAATCCTTTGTGTAGAAGGAAGAGAGAACTTGTTTTTACGCTGAGTAAATGAGGCAAATTGTTTATCAATATACAGATCTTTTGAAGTGACTATACCTTTTAGTCTCCAACTGTCAAAAGTAGAATCTGAAATGGATGGTAGGAATGCATGGTTACGATAAACTGGCGTATGAATAGAGGTGTCCGGCAGTTTGCAGCTCCTCCTAATTTGCTGCCATATTTTCAGGCAGTTCAGGATTATTCGGTTATTCACATTTGTTGTTGCAGGCAGTCCAGATGATGAAAAAAGAAGAGCTGGAAGCGAGCTATTTTCAACATCGTTCTTTTCAATGGCAACCCAAGCTGGGGTGTTTGTTGAAACTTCTCTCCCATAACCTTCCTGCCAGTAAACAAGGGCTCTCAGATTTGCCGCCCAGTAATAATGCAGAAAGCACGGCAATCCTAACCCACCTCTCTCTCTTGACTTGTGTAGATGTATTTTTGATATTCTGTGAGCTTTAAAACCCCAAATGAAAGGCATAATTATTGAATCTAATGATTTGAAAAACGATCTTGTCAGAAAAATGGGGAGATTTTGAAAAAGGTACAGAAATCTTGGAAGGGAGACCATTTTAATAGCATTTATGCGACCCATCATAGAAAGAGGGAGAGTGCGCCACTTGTCAATGTCCCCTTTTAATTTCTCAACCTTTTCCATGAAATTATATTTAAATATTAATTTTGGCTCTCTTGGTAAGACTACTCCAAGATACTTCAGTTTATCTGTAATTTTGAAGGGAAGATTACGTAAGAATTCTGGGTCAAGTTCGGCACCAAAAGACATAAATTCACTGTTTTGCCAGTTAATCGTGTATCCTGATACCTCACCAAATGACTTTATGAGATCAAGTAAAGCTGGAATTGACTGCTCAGGCTGTGAAAGGAAAATTACGACATCATCCGCATACAAGGAAAGGTGATGGTCCACATTTCCCAGCTGTATAGGCTTAAGGAGAGAGTGCTGTTTAATACTGATGGCGAGACGCTCAATAGCGATTGCAAATAACAGGGGGCTGAGGGGACACCCCTGTCTTGTCCCACGGTGTAATGGAAACGAGTTAGATTTTTCTCTATTAGTAAGAATGGAGGAAGATGGTTGGGCATATAATAATTGAATCCATGAAACAAATCTAGGACCAAATCCAAACTCCTCAAGTGTTTTCAACATATACCCCCACTCCAACTGGTCGAACGCCTTCTCCGCATCTAAGCAAAGGGCGGCAACCTTATGGCATTTCTCAAATTTATGGTACATTATGTTCATTAGCCTCCTAACATTGAAAAAAGAAAACCTGTTAGGTACAAAGCCTGTTTGATCAGCATGGACAATGGAAGTTATATGATTGTTTAACCTATTTGCTAATAATTTTGTAAAAATCTTCATGTCAGAGTTTAACAAGGAAATAGGTCGAAAAGATGAAGGTTCTGTCTCATCCCTGACCTCTTTTTGTATTAATGCGATATTGGCCTCATACAGAGTGTTTGGGAATTTATGCGCTTCAAATGAGTGGGTAAACATCCTCAACAGGAGGGGAGCCATCTTCTCATAGTATTTTTTATACAGTTCAATGCTGAAAACATCCGGGCCTGCAGTCTTACCATTAGGAAATTATCTTATAGCATCTAAAATTTCTTGAATGGTGATGTCTGAGTTTATAGCGTTATGTGCAGCCTTGTTCAGTTTTGGGAGATCTAGACCTCCCAGCCAACTCGAGGCGTCTCCATTTGCTTTTGACATATATAATTGCTGGTAATATTCCTTAAATCGATCATTAATGCCCTTTGGGTCCACAACCATTTCCCCAGATTTTGATCTAATTTTCTGAATGGCTCTACTGGCCTGTAAACCTCTCAGCTGCCGGGACAATATTTTTTGTGGTTTATCCCCTAGTTCAAAATGTTTTTGCCTCAATTTAAACAGCTGGTCCCGCAGCTGGTCAGATAAAATGGTGTTATATTCATACTTCAACTTTAGGATATTCTGTAGAATAGAAGGGTTTGAGGAGGACCTATACGTTGTTTCCAACTGCGATAGTTGACCTTCTATCTCTAATAGTCGCTTTCGCTTTTCCCTTCTTATTGCAGTTTCAAATGAAATTATATGCCCTCTGCTCACTGCCTTAAAAGTTTCCCACAATGTAGAGTCACTAACCTCAGAGTTGTCATTAGTTTCCAGAAACTCGGAAATCTTAGCAGACATAAACTGGTTGAATGATTGCCAGATGTACTGTTGTTTCTTATGGTTAAGGTTGAGGACTAGTGAGGTTGGAGAACGGTCTGAAATTAGAATATTATGATACTTCGTAGAGATCACATTAGATATCAAACTGGAGTCTAGTAAGAAGTAATCTATCCTTGAAAACGACTTATGTCTTGGTGAAAAAAATGAATAATCCCTGTTTGTGGGATACTGCAGTCTCCAGATGTCGACTAGATTCATAGAAGACATTCTTTAACATCATGGAGGATGCAGGTAATTGGGTTGTGTTTGCCGACCTGTCCAAAAAACTATCAAGCAAACCAAATATCTTTCTGAAGAAGGTTGGGTCATCAAAATTTGGGGCATAAATATTCAAAAGTGTAACATGGAATGAGTAAATGTAGCCTGTCACCAGAACATATCGGCCGTTAGGGTCACTCAGAGTAGAAACATGCCTAAATGGAACAGTTTTACAAATCAAAATTGCCACTCCCCGGGCCTTACTGGAGAACGTTGACTGGAAGACCTGGTTGACCCAGGTACACCTTAGTCATTTTTCTTTTAAAGGATTAATATGCGTTTCCTGCAAGTAAACAATATCAGCAGAGAGGGCCTTTAAATGAGAGAAAACCTTGGCGCGTTTAATTATGTGCCCCATTCCCCGGACATTCCAGCTGGTAAAAGTAATGCCGCCACCTTGTGGAAGTAAACTAGGATGCATATCTAATTAAAACTGTGTCAATATGCATACATGCAGCCCTTAGAAAACAAAAATAATAAAGAAACAATGCAAACCAGAACATTAAGAACATTACCCCCCGCCCCACTTTCCCAAACAAAGTGAGAGCAAAGACCCAAAATACTCACACAGGGGTTGCCGGACCATATGAACCGTCAAGCTAAAGCTAGGCTAACATTGTAACCTCACGGCTCTCTCTCAAGCAATGTAAACAAACATAGTAGCGGTCATGAAAATGCCCATGCCTGAATAACTGCACAGTAAGAGATGCAAGAGATGCCTCTAATATGTCGAACCGGTCAGTCATCATTTTACTCATATTCCGTATTGCAGAAAGCACATTAACCGATTCAGTTTCGTTTCCTGGCTCCGTGGCTACCGCGTATATAACCGGCATGCTCATCATGCTCCGAGGGCAGTTGTCCCTCATCCTCATTCGAGGCTTTATCCGGCTTTTTCCCGCGGTCTGCTCTTGGTTTTGTCATGTTGAGTCGTTCAGAAGTACGAAATTGTACAAAAAAGTCGGCAAATCCTTCTAAAAATTTACTAAATGACCGAAATAAGTAGAGCTTGAGAGCTGCCTAGGTAAAACACTTCTACTCCATACGGTGCTCACTAGCGCCCCCCTTTAATGAACTCTTTGGGTTCAGACTTTTTCAATTCTTCAAAAAACGAGTGTGAGCTAAACCCGACGCTCATGGGCGGTTCAAGGCAGGGGCCAACAGGGGCCAGTGCCCCTGTAACACTGAGCCTGGTCCCCCCTGTGCCCCCTCTCCAAAAGGAAGAGCCCCCCCTAATAACACATACATAGTGACTCAACAACCGGACTCACAATGTACTATCAAATTCTGTTACTAAAACAAATATAAATCATGGTATTTAATGATGTGTTCTATTATTTGTCATAAAATATATATGTTTTTAAAGCGATCATCTTTGTCTATTTGTCACCTGGGTTTAATTTTCCCCTCTGACAAAACAACTGGCCCCAGTTTGGCCCCCTCAGTAAAAGTGGTCTAGAACCGCCACTGCCGACGCTACGTGCCCACAGTGTTTCCTTTAGACCGAGGACAGCTGATTAAAGAAAGCAAAGAGTCTGAGTGTGCCTGAAACTCAACAGGTGTTTGACTTTACACTGTACATTCACACACACACACACACACACACACACAGCCCCCCCACTGTGTGTTCAGAGGGACAGCATGGTGCAGACTGCAGCTGCAGCAGAGAGCTACAATGAAGACGTGTGAAAGACTCTGCAGAGCAGCTGGACTCAGTGTGTCTCTCTCTGCTCCATGTAAACACAGAGCCAGGCAACGCTAAGCAAAAACACATGACACCCTTCTCCATTGTTGTGTTTGCTGACAGACCCTTCTGCACGAAAACACACATAATGAACTCATGACGGGTTTGAGGAGGCTGTGACAGGCTGCCATTAGTGGGGCTTAAACCCTGGAGGGGTTCAAAACTTTCAAGGACCACAGTTCAAGGGCTGGAGATGTATTTCAGAGATACTTTTAGAACCATGATTTTCCAATAAATAAACTCCATAAAGGAAGAGCAAAGTGTTCACTGGGTTTAGAAACAGAGGATTATCACATGATCTGTACTCCCTTACTTCATCATTTATATTTGTACCAATCACTGTTCATTGTTGGCCTTCTGGATTTTCTCATCTTGAAAATGAAAACGACTTAAGACTACAATGTCCTGTTTTTAGAAGATCGACAGGCGACTTCCACATAGTCCGTGCAAGCTGAGTTCTGTCATCATCACCACAGTGAGAACTACATCTCAGGAGAACTACAAGATCACAGGAGAACTACAAGATCACAAGAGAACTACAAGATCACAAGAGAACTACAATATCACAAGAGAACTACAATATCACAGGAGAACTACAAGATCACAAGAGAACTACAAGATCAGAGGAGAACTACAAGATCACAAGAGAACTACAATATCACAGGAGAACTACAAGATCACAGGAGAACTACAAGATCACAAGAGAACTACAAGATCAGAGGAGAACTACAAGATCACAAGAGAACTACAAGATCACAAGAGAACTACAAGATCACAAGAGAACTACAAGATCACAAGAGAACTACAATATCACAGGAGAACTACAAGATCACAAGAGAACTACAAGATCACAGGAGAACTACAAGATCTCAGGAGAACTACAAGATCACAAGAGAACTACAAGATCACAGGAGAACTACAAGATCACAGGAGAACTACAAGATCACAAGAGAACTACACGATCACAGGAGAACTACAAGATCACAAGAGAACTACAAGATCACAGGAGAACTACAAGATCACAAGAGAACTACAAGATCACAGGAGAACTACAAGATCTCAGGAGAACTACAAGATCTCAGGAGAACTACAAGATCACAAGAGAACTACAAGATCACAGGAGAACTACAAGATCACAGGAGAACTACAAGATCACAAGAGAACTACAAAATCACAGGAGAACTACAAGATCACAAGAGAACTACAAGATCACAGGAGAACTACAAGATCACAGGAGAACTACAAGATCACAGGAGAACTACAAGATCAGAGGAGATCAATATCCAGCTTGTAACAACCAAACTCATGCCCACAAAGTCTGCCTGGAACCTGGGTGTCATGATTGATGACCAGCTAACTTTAAAGGTTCAAGTAGCCTCGATTGCCCGGTCATGTGGATTTGCTCTGTACAACATCAGGAAGCTCAGACCTTACCTGTCAGAACTACACAGCTCCTGGTACAGGCTCTTGTGATATCACGCATCGATTATTGCAACTCTCTACTGGCAGGTCTTCCTACATGCACTATCAAACCTCTGCAAATGATACAAAATGCAGCAGCACGACTGGTCTTCAACCTTCCTAAAAGAGCACATGTCACTCCGCTGTTCATCTCCCTCCACTGGCTCCCAGTTACTGCTCGCATCAAATGTTACTGCTCGCATCAAATGTTACTGCTCGCATCAAATGTTACTGCTCGCATCAAATGTTACTGCTCGCATCAAATGTTACTGCTCGCATCAAATGTTACTGCTCGCATCAAATGTTACTGCTCGCATCAAATGTACTGGACACACGGTAGACCGCGACCTCAGATCGTTCAGTGTCTGCAACAGACTCCTGAAGACCTTCTACCAGTCTGTTGTGGCC
>NC_083612.1:588612-666112 GCF_963584025.1 Labrus mixtus | reverse complement strand
TATTTTTGAGCAGCCTGATCAGCAAGCCGCCGGGCAAGCAGGACTTGCCACTTTGTTATTTTGCCTTTTTTATTTTTGGTGGTAACTCTGGGGAGGGGGTTCACCAAATTCGGTGTGTTTCAGGTGACTAGGTCAGTGGTCTTCTGGGATGGTGTCCGAGTTTGGGAGACGCCTCGAGCTCAACAAGTCATTGAAGAAGTGAGGCTGAGGTGAGTTAGTTATTAGTGTAGGTGTTGGGGTGTCTCCATAAAGCTTGTAAAGTAAAGCAGCATATTCTCTTTGTTTGTTGGACTGATTACCTTGTTACATTACATTTTTTGAGATGTTTGTTTAAGTTGGTTTTTAAACTTGGTATTTAATCAGTGGCAGACTTGACTTGGGATTTTGACAATGGCTTCTGTGTATGAGTAACAATCCTCTGAAAGCTAATTTTTTGGATGCAAGAGTCCTTAAAATAGGGGCAGGCATTACACCTAGTTTTGTTGATGCAGGTTTAACATTTGAAACAAAAAAGAAAAAACTAGACCTTGAAAAGTACAAAATGCAACTCATTAAAGACGGTAAATTTGCTGATGGTTCAATTTTGGAAAGTTTGAGCCACAGTGAACATTGCTCAATAAGTATCATGGGTGCACTAGACAGTCTCACTAGCATGCCTGTTTTGCCTTTTTCAGACACAGGGGAATTGGTTCCTGTTGTGGGATTTGGATTAAAAGTTGTGTCTGCACCTGTGCATAGAGCTGACCTTGGTTCAGACACGGTAGAAGGGGAAGTTCCTTTGGATGTTTGTCCTCAGCTGCCGGTCTATGGGATTGACGTTCTGGGGAGTGATTTGGCTGGGGAATGTGTCTTTGCTGATGGGCGGTTTCTGGATGTTGTGGTTGAGATGCAGTTTGTCTTGCGGGGACCTGAGGTTGTTGTGGGGTGTCCAGAGTTTGCACCTGTCTGTCCTGATGAGGTGGGTCCTTCTTTTTGCCGGACACCTCGAGGGGATGAACCTGGTGCTGTTCTCCCACCTGATTTGGGAGCACTTTTTGATGGGGAGGAGGAAGCATCAGCAACTCTTGATACCACTTTGAGGGTTTGTCATGGAAGTTACAAACCAGATAGTGAAAGACTTGAGAGCTCATGAAAAGTATAGTTCATCTCCAGCTTTTGCTCCAGAGTTCGATAATGTGGATGTGGTTCTGTGTACTAAGAACGTGACAGTGCTTGCTGCACTTAACCTTGATCACACTTTCCAGAGTTGTGGTAATGATTCAAAGGTAGAAACTGCAGTCGTGTTAGTTTAAGAAAGAAAGCTAGGGCTTGAGCGGCTTGTCAGTTGCTACTTCAAGAGGTTAACTTTGTACTGTTTGATCTCATCACCGACACAGAAAGTTTGGTTTCTGTTTGGGCGCTACACCATTCCAACATGTATGTTGGTGCCAGTGTTGTCCCTCTGATTTTGTAAGATAGTTATTAGCCTTGTCAATAGAAGGCAAGGCAAGTTTATTTATATAGCACATTTCAACAACAAGACAATTCAAAGTGCTTCACACATCATTTCAGAGAAAAGAAACACTAAAATAGAATATAAAAAAAAAAACCACTGGAATTATTAAATCTGAACATATGTTCAAATAAAAATAATTCAAATGAAATTAATTGAAATAAATAAAGTAAAAATATAAAAAGAGTTAAAAGTTACAGTGCAGAGTTAAAATTTAAAATCTTATTAAAGCTGTTTAATGAAAGGCAGCTGTAAACAGGTGAGTCTTCAACCTCGATTTAAAACAGCTGAGAGTTTCTGGGTCTGAGTTTGATCCAGATATAAGGAGCATAGAAACTAAACGCTGCTTCTCCGTGTTTGGTTCTGACTCTGGGGACAGAGAGCAGACCTGTCCCAGACCACCTGAGCGGTCTGGATGGTTCGTAATTAATCAGGAGGTCACTAATGTATTTTGGCCCTAAACCTTTAAGCGCTTTATAAACCAGCAGCAGGATTTTAAAGTCTATTCTCTGACAGACTGGGAGCCGGTGTAAAGACCTCAGAACTGGACTGATGTGATCCATTTTCTTGGTTTTGGTGAGGACTCTAGCAGCAGCGTTCTGGATCAGCTGTAGTTGTCTGACTGATGTTTCAGGCAGACCTGTAAAGACACTGTTGCAGTGATCAAGACGACTGAAGATAAAAGCATGGACTAGTTTTTCCAGGTCCTGCTGGGACATAAGTCCTCTGATTCTTGATATGTTCTTCAGGTGATAGTGGGCTGACTTTGTAATTGTCTTAATGTGGCTTTTAAAATTGAGGTCTGAGTCCATCATTACGCCCAGATTTCTTGCCCGGTCTGTGGTTTTAAGTCTTACTGACTGAAGGTGATTGCTGACTCTTAGTCGCTCCTCCTTTGCTCCAAAAACAACAACCTCAGTTTTGTCTTTGTTTAGCTGGAGAACATTTTTGCACATCCACTCATTGATTTGCTCTATGCATTTCCCCAGTGCTTTTATGGGACCATGGTTGCTTGGCGACATTGTAATATATATTTGTGTGTCGTCTGCGTAGTTATGATAACATAGTACTCTCAAATAAAACACAGGAGTGATCAGAGAGGGCAACATCTGAAACAACAACCTTGGAGATGTCCAAGCCCCTAGAGATGATTAAGTCCAGAGTGTGCCCTCTGTTGTGTGTGGGCTCTGTCACGTGCTGAGTCAGCCCAAAGCTATCAAGAGTGTGAAACAGTTCTTTAGTCCCTCTGTCCTGGGGGTTATCAACATGGATGTTAAAATCACCAACAATAATAACACAGTCAAAGTCAATACAGATCACAGACAGCAGTTCAGTGAAATCATCAAAAAAGTTTGCACAGTATTTAGGTGGCCTGTAAATATTTAGGAACATGGCTCTGGGGCTGGACTGAAGGGCCACATATTCAAAAGAAGCTAAATTTCCAAAAGATAATTGCTTACATTGGAAGGAATCATTAAACAAAACTGTAACTCCTCCTCCTCTCTTATGCACTCTAGCTTACAAAACTGAAGTTGTGAGGGGTTGACTCTAAGAACAGCTGCACTGTTATTTTGATCTAACCAAGTTTCAGTTAAAAACATCAAATCAAACTTGTGCTCAATAATAAAATCATTGATTAAAAATGATTTCCCTGCCAGTGATCTAATGTTTAGTAGAGCCAGCTTTAGGGTCCTAGAAGCTTCATCTGCTAGCATTTTTGGGACAGGTTGTGGATCAAAAGGAACGGATGCTAAGTTTGACAAGTTTGCAAAATCACATAACTGCCTTTTGTTTCTTGGCAGAGTCCCCTTTATTCTTCTATCACCTATCGTCACATCAGTTTGACCTCTGAATGTTCTGCATTTCATCCTTATCAAGCTGAGGAGACAAAACATGACGCACCCGCGGAGGGACGGGGGGGTGAGGGCCATGTCGGAATGGGCGATGGTGGGCGCCGTTGGGTGTTTATGGAAGAGAAAAAGGGAGAAGGGCGGGGGGTCCTTTTTAATCCAGCATTGACCAGCTCCTTCATCTGGTCAGTGAACTCCAGGTGGGGGGAGGAGGGAGATGATCTGATCGGGGTTCGAGAGGGTAAGGGCGGTGAGACTTCACAGGTGTTGGTGAGGGGGTCGGAGGTGGATGGAGACCCCTCCTCTTGGTTCCGATGTCTCTCCTCTTTAGATCTCTCCTCAGATACTGGCAGACGTGATTCTTGACGAAGGTTTCCATCACGCTGTGTTTTGTCTTTCTTGAAAGCTGTTTTCTTTTGTCTCTTGTCCTTGGCAGAGAGAACTGATGTTTAAGGCAGAGAGTAAAATAGGTTAGAGGTGAACAGTTTCACCCCTGACATGTTCAGGCAAAATCCATCTGCCTTAAAAAGACGTCTGCGCTCCCAGGAAATGTAAAAATTGTTAATAAAATTCACTGAATGGGCATTACATGCAGTTGTAAGCCAGTTATTCAACAACCTGCTGAATCTCTCCTCTGCTCTTCTGACTGGTGGTATGGGACCACTGATAAACACATCCACATCCAAGGGGCTGACCATCTTCAGCAGACCAGTGAAGTCCTGCTTCAAGACTTCTGATTGTTGTTTTGTGACATCATTTGGCCCAATGTGCAGTATGACATTCTTCACAGTCGGGTGTTCAGCCACAGTATGCAGGATCCTTTCTGCTAAATCAGAGACCATATCTCTGGGAAAACACAGTACTTCTGTGTTTTTACCGCACATCCTTTGTACATCTATAACAGCAAAGTCACCCACAATCAGAGTTTCAAGCCCAGGCTTTAGCTTTCCCTGTAGCCTTTTACTTTTTGATATGTTTTCAGTCCTTACCCTGGTGTCTGAGGATGGAGAACCAGATGAAGATCCAGGGCTCTGCAACAGAGGGGAATATCTGTTCTGTAGTTCCACATTCATTTGTGGGGGAGGTTTGTTCCTAACCTTCCCTTTCGCAGCTGTCCGCGGCTGTGTCCCTCTTGATACAGGGGTTGAAGAGGCACTTTGCAGGGGAGGTAGTGCAGGCCAGCCGGTCTCATCACATATCTCAGCTCGCTGTGCTCTGCCTGTTATCCGTCCTCCCATTTCCCAGAGAAATGATTTCTTCTTTGGCTTAGCACCAAGACAGTTCCAAGGAGGACTACCATTCGTAGACTTATTAGACAAAACAGAGCCCACCTTTGTCTTTGTCATTGTCTCTGTGCTCCTTAGCCGTGTGTTAGCTTGCTCTTGTCCACTATTCTTGAGTTAGTGGTAATGTGGTGTCATTCCCGCACAGTCCGTTCACTTCCACATTCACTTCTAGGCGATTCATCTTTGTTTCCAGCACTGCAATTTTCTTTAGAAGTTTGTGGTAATCGTCCTTGAAGAAGGGAGGCATCTTGTTGCTGATTAGCTTTAGCTGTGTACAGCGTTTCAAAGTACTGCAGCGCAGGCTTGTGCTCTTGTCAGGCCACAGTCACAGTGTAGCGAAGCAGAGGTTAAAAAATGTTAAAAATATGGCTAAAGACCTCTTGTATCTATCAAAAGATACAGTCCTGAGGATTTGGAAATGTCCAGGACCGGCTGTCGATTAAATTAGGTTTAGAAAAAAGAAGATATCAGCAAAAGAATGTAAGCAAAGCAGAGAGCAAGAAGAAAAGCGTCTGCACTGTAAGAAAGCAGGAAGCAAAGTCCTGACCCCTGGTGTTTAAAGATGCCTAATCCAGACTGGTCTCTTAAAAACTGCATTTGGTTGCCTTGTTTGTCCTGTGTTTTTGTTTTGTTCATACTCTTAAAGTGCTCCTAGGACCTGATCCAGGCTGCTGAGAGGGAAGCTGAAACTAACATTGGGATAATATAAGATATATTGGGTTTTTGATTACTACATTTGGGAAATATGGTACTTTGTTTATTGGTACTGGGTGGGACCAAGTTCTTTAGGGGGAGGGTGTGACGAGGGGAAATTTGGGCATGAATCAAACATGAATCAAGCATCAGAGAAGGTTTGTGACCCTGAATAATCCAGCTCTCTCTGAACGCTCCGTTTTGGTGTGTGTCTCTTTAAATGCAATGAGGATTATGAAGTCAGCCTCTCTTTACTCCAGCAGTGCACAGAGCTGTGGGAGAGAGGTCAGACAGGGGTCAGAGGTGGTATTCATGTTGATTTCTGCACATACAGGCAGAGCAGGAAATGAAAAGCTGGAGAGGAGTCATGTTAACATTAAATGATTGAAGTCAGAGGGGAAAAGAGTCACATGTCAAATCAAACAGGAATCTCAGTCAGACAAAGGGAAGACATTTATACTCCATTCAGAGGAAAATAGATAAAGTAAAAGAGAGGGGGGGGCATAAGAGAGGAGGTCGTAATGACCAGGTTAAGAATCAGTCACAGTCATTTAAATAGTACTCTACATATCACTGGAAAACATTCATCCGGTCTTTGTGAGGTACAGAAACAGTTGAACATGTAGTTATTAAATGTAGAAAGTATGTAGCACATAGACAGAACATGATGTCAGAAATGGAGAGAGAGAGGGAAGAGACAAGTGAGAAGAGATTTAAAAAGTATTTTGGAGTGAGGGGAGAGAGGGAGAGGCTGAAGATGTTTGTTTAAATATCTCTTGAGAACAGGTTTATTGAGGAGGATTTAGGAATGTGAGTAATAATTAAATCCAGCAGATGGCAGTAGTGCAACTTTTTGGATGCCAGCTGCCAATAAAATCCAAAGAAGAAGAAGAAGAAGACGAGGAAGAAGGCAAGATGGCGGACCGGGTGCAGCGTATTTTCTGAGCTCCGTCTTTTTGTCCTAATTTTACACATACTTTAAAATCCACCTCAATTCTATGTGATCGTATGAATCTCTAATACATCATACCGACGCTTTAACCATACAGTGCTCCGGAAATTGCAGCATGAAGACGAACAAGAAGCTCTCTTCAGCCCGCAGTAGCTCGGAGATTTACGGTCATGATGATGCTAAGATGGAGGTCTCTACCGAGAGCTCCAAAAGAAAAGAGCCTTTCTCTCCAGCGAAGAACCCACCAGCAACTAAAAAGAAGGACACTGGGTCAGAGGAAGGTAGGGAAGGAATGAACGAAGTCCTGAACACTATAAACCAGCTAACTGGAAAAGTGGACACTCTAGGTACAGATACAGCAACACTCAGTGATGCTAGCTAACATAGCTAAAGTAGTTGAGTTCAATGCTGCAGAAATAAAGGACTACTCAGAGTAAACAAGAAGCGAGTCGTGCGGACCCATGTGACACTGGACTAAAAGAAAACCCTTCAAAATAAAAGCCAGACAAAAGACTAGATAGATAGCTATACTAGACATGGTCCATCAGTGTAATAATAAATGTGGGAACATTTCACTGTAAACATTTAAAGTAAACTATGGTCAAACTTTGATCAGACAACAGGATGCAATGTGACTGTCGCTGTTTTGATTTGCACATAAAATCAATGTCTGGATAGGGTTACACATAATTTCAGTAACCTATGAAGACAATGCTTTTAAGTGCAATTTAATACAGGGAAAATCACATTGCATTCTTTCTATCCTTTTCTGTGCTTTTATTTTGAAGTGTCTCCTTTCAGTCGTGTCACGTGGGTCTGCAGGACCCTCGTCTTGTTTACCGTAAAGGAGCTGACAAATAGAATAGAACAGAACATTTATAAAGCACTTTTAATTATAGGTGAGCTCAATGTGCTCTACATTGATGATAAAAACAGGAATACAAGAGACAAATGGTTATCTCAACAATCATGACAAAACAAAAAACATACACACACATACTCAAAGACTAATTATTCGTATGCTTGAGAGAACAGAGGTTTTAAGTTTAGCTTTAAAAGTAGAGACACGTTTACCATTACAATCATCCAGGATTGAATTCTCACACCCCATGGTAGACGAGGATGGGATTGCAACACCAACTAGAGAAAGTGAGACCGCTGCAAAAGGATCACTCACACTTCAGGTCAGACCAGTGCCACAGAGACACACAACATCGAACTCAGTGACTTTAATTCTGTGTTTGCACAGAGTTGACTTCACCTGCTACACCTCAACATCTGGAGTCTTATTCCAAAGGTACATGAATTTCTCCATCTCTGCCTTCAGAGTAGAGTGGCGATTTTATCATTCTCTGAAACACGGTTGGATACCTTCGTTTGTGATGCAGAAAATGAAATAGCAAATTATACGGCGATAAGAAGAGATAGAATCAGGAAAGGAGGAGGTCTGTGTGTTTATATCAGATCGCATTTGGCTTTTAATGTAGGATCTGACTTGAACAGCGACCTAATCGAGGCAGTATGGCTGGATGTTTTACTACCCAAAACTAAACCCATCTTAGTCGGGGCCTGCTATCATCCACCGGAGTATCATTTTTACGAGCTGCTGGAGGAAACATGCAATAACTCTGTTGATTTTACAAAATCAGAGGTCATAATCACCGGGGACTTGAATACAGACATTCACAAGCCTTAAGAATTACAGTCCATCTGCTCTATGTGAACACTTGAGAACTGTAAACTGGTCTGAAGTTATGAATTGTGACAGTGTTGACAAAGCCTGGGTTATTTTTTAAATCAAGTTTTCTTCAAGCTGTGAATAACAGAGCACCCTCTAAGACCATCAGAATAAAGCAAAGAACTGAGCCTTGGATGTCAGATGATATTTTAAAGGTCATTACATTAAGAAATTCAGCTTTTAAAGAATTTAAGAAGAACCAAAATGAGAGTGATTTTATTCAATATAAGAGACGGTAAAGTTACCGCAGACAAAAATGAGGTGGCTGATTATTTAAATATCTACTTTACTACAGTAGCTGAAAATCTAGTAGAGAAGCTCCCTGATCACTCGGGTGTATTCAATGAGGAGCAGGTGCAGAGGCATTACTCACAATACGGCATTCAGACAGGATCATTTTCTTTTTGTAAAGTGATTGATAGTAAGGTCTTTAAGAGACTGCAGGAACTCAATCCTAGTAAAGCTACAGGTTTAGATAACATTCAAGTGAGGTTTCTTAGAGACTCTGGAGTTATTATTGCTCCATCTGTGACCCATATAATAAATATGTCAATAGAACAGGGTAATGTTCCAACAGAGCTAAAGAGTGCCCGAGTTAAAATGCTATATTCTCCTAATTTTTAGACATAGTCGAATGTGTGAATAACTTTAAGTTAAATGGCCTTAAAATACAAAGTTTTAGTAATAACCACGCCTCTTCATCTCCTTTGCGTTGTGAATGAGCGCCATTTGAAATTTTAGGTTGCAGGTAACGGGCATCTTCGCTGCAACTTCGTCCTCCGGACCGTTAACACTACGACCACCAACAGTCTAGACCCCCCTCCAAGCGCCGCAGCCGTCTTTCAGAGGGCATATGCAAATGAAAGTGTTTGTGTCCGAAGTTGATGAAGTTAAATACAACTTACTTTTATCTACAAACCAAATAGACTATCAGCATAAGACAGGATTGGTAACCTTTTAAATGTCGCATGTCAATTTACAATATCTGTCGGCTTTTTTAGAGCGCCGTTTTGTACTGCTGCTCCACGTCTCCCGTTGCTAAAACACATTGTACAATAATGAAACAGACATGACTTTTAGTCTATTATACTGTTGGCTATATTAGGCTATGCATTTTAATAAACACACTGCAAAAAAAAGAGATAAACACCGATGCTCCTTCTCCTCCTCTCTACAACTGGGTTTGTTTCCCCGACATAGAGGAAATCACTGACCAACACACACACGCCAAAAACAACAAAAACACGGCTATCTATGGGCATGACAAACTATATAGCCTATAAAAATAACTGCAGAACTCCATAAGAGATGCAGCGGCGAACAAACAAACAGATGAACAAATGATCGATCGGCACCTTGGACAGCGCCGCGGCACGTCATGCACAAACCTGCTGCACGTCATGCTCAACCTTTACGGTGCACTTCCCACTCACAGGGTGCCTGCACCCCTTGCAGGAGACAGTGGTCATGTTTTTCTTGCAGTGCGTGTTTGTCTGACACTGCCTCCTTCTCAGCTCTTGTGGATGCTGTGGCTCCACGGGCACCGACGTCAGACTGGCCTTGACACGCAGGTGTTCCTCTCTCTGTTCCTTTGCCGGCTCAAGAATGAGCATGTATCTATCCAGAACCCATCCAGAGTGGGGATCATCTTGGAAGGGAGTGTGGTGTTGGATGAGCTGGCTAACCTTCCTCAGGCCTTCTGTGTCCTTTTTGGACTGATATACACCCTGCACCTGGACTATCCCAAGTTCATGAAAAACACCTTCTTTTTGTCCAGCAGGTGATGCTCAAGCTGGGTAAAAGTGAGCTGGCACCCGAAATTCAGACTCTGAAAAATCAGCTTGTACTGTAAAACAGGGTTCCAAGTAGTTATGTTACAGTTCCAGATATCAGGTGCATTTTTATTTTAGCATTTTAACATGTTTGTGCACTGTTTGCACTTTATGCTGGATGGCATTGTTAAGAATTTTTATACCAGAGTTTTAAGCTGATGGTTCAAACTTTTACAGTGTTATATTAATGTGTATGTTCACATAAAACGTATGTCCTCTAGATCTGATGATTCAGGGTTGTTGGAGCTGTTAAAGCATGGGGCCTTCCAACCTGTAAATCCGTAGCTACCAGTAGCATTGTATTTCTTTTTTTTGAGTAGGTAACCAGGCATTCATTCACTGGACAACAAAAGACTGGTAACTGTCTAATAGAAAGGTTGAAAACCTAAAAACTTGCAGAGATTTGTAAAGCAAGGTATTATTTTTTCTCGACTTCTGAAATAAAACGTAATAAGAATGTAATTTTGTTATTTGCTTTTATTGTTAATTAAAATGTTCGACTGCAACAACAATTATACACATTTTGAAAATATTAAGTTGACTTAATTTAATTTTCAATTAAATCAACTTGTTGCCTTTATTGTTTTTATTATCAATTATCTTCACTCAGCTTGTTCATGTGATATATTTTTATATGCTGATGATGCTGCATTATTAGTATCCCAAAAAGATAAAATAGTTGTGGAAGACACCTTGAGTGTAGAGGTTCAAAAGGTGGTGAGATGGCTCTCAGATAACAAACTTTCCCTTCATTTAGGAAAGACAGAGGCCATCCTCTTAGGGTCACGAATCAAATTGAGAAAATCACCTGATTTCAATGTAAAGATTGGTCAGACATTAATTTTATCAAAATGGTCTGTAAATTACCTTGGATGTGTTCTGGATAATATTTAATCAGGGAAGGATATGGCCTTAAGAGCTCACAGTAAAATTTACAATTAAACAAAATTCCTTGCAAGAAAAGCCGAATTATTGGATATACCAACCCTAAAAACACTAGCAGGAGCATTGGCTTTCAGTCACTTTGATTATGCTGCCACCGTCTGGTACAATAGTTTAACACAGTCTCTAAAAAACAAATTACAGACTGCACAAAATAAGCTATTTAGAGTTGTTTTGAAGCTGTGAAATGTGGTCAATTCCAATCAACTATTGATTTCCAGCCTTTAAAAATGAAATCATTTAACAGCCCTTATTAATATTTAAAAAGCAGTTTAAGTACCGTTAATGTTTGTTTACTGTGTCCTGCAGATGTCCAGCAGCTGTTGGTGAGTAAAGAAGAGCTTCCACCTGAGCAGCAGGAGTGGAGCCACATTCTGGACCAGGAGGACACTAAGCCCCAACACATTAAAGAAGAACATGAGGAACTGTGGATCAGTCAGGAGGAAGAACAGCTTCAAGGACTGGAGGAGGCTGATACCACCAAGTTCCCCTTCACTCCTGTTTCTGTGAAGAGTGAAGATGATGAAGAGAAACCTCAGTCCTCACAGCTTCATCAGAGACAAACTGAACAGATGGAAACAGGAGTTGATGGAGAGGACTGTGGAGGAGCAGAACCAGAGAGAGACTCAGATCCAGAGAGACGTTTACAACCAGAGACTGAGGTCGAGACTGAAGACTCTGATGAACCTGAGACTGATGACAGTGACGATTGGCAAGAGACAAGAGAAGATCTGTCAGAATTAAACTTGAAAAATAAGAAACTAAAGACTGGTAAGAGACAACACAGCTGCTCGGAGTGTGGTAAAAGATTTAACCGAAAAGGGACTCTGACCAGACACATGTTGGTTCATACAGGAGAGAAACCCTTCAGCTGCTCTGTTTGCAGTAAAAGTTTTACCTATAGAGGATATCTGACCAAACACATGATGATTCACACAGGAGAGAAACCCTTCAGCTGTTCTGAGTGTGGTAAAAGGTTAAGTTCTGAGGCACAGCTGACCAGACACATGTTGGTTCACACAGGAGAGAAACCGTTCACCTGCTCTGTTTGCAGTAAAAGCTTTACCCAAAGAGGACACCTGACCGCACACATGTTAGTTCACACAGGAGAGAAAGACTTCAGCTGCTCTGTTTGCAGTAAAAGCTTTACCCGAAGACAACTTCTGACCACACACATGTTAATTCATACAGGAGAGAAACCCTTCAGCTGCTCTGTTTGCAGTAAAAGTTTTACCCAAAGAGGAACTCTGACCACACACATTTTAGTTCATACAGTAGAGAAACCCTTCAGCTGCTCTGATTGCAGTAAAAGTTTTACTCAAAGAGGAAGTCTGACCACACACATGTTAATTCATACAGGAGAGAAACCCTTCAGCTGTTCTATTTGCAGTAAAAGCTTTACCCAAAGAGGAAGTCTGACCACACACATGTTAGTTCATACAGGAGAGAAACCCTTCAGATGCTCTGTTTGCAGTAAAAGCTTTACCCATAAACAAAGTCTGACCACACACATGTTAGTTCATACAGGAGAGAAAGCTTTCAGCTGCTCTGTTTGCAGTAAAAGCTTTACCCATAGAATAAGTCTGACCACACACATGTTAGTTCATATAGGAGAGAAACCCTTCAGCTGCTCTGTTTGCAGTAAAAGCTTTACCCTAAGAGGTAGTCTGACCACACACATGTTAGTTCATACAGGAGAGAAACCCTTCAGCTGTTCTGTTTGCAGTAAAAGTTTTACCCAAAGAGGAAGTCTGAACAAACACATGATGATTCACACAGCAGAGAAACCCTTCAGCTGCTTTGAGTGTGGTAAAAGGTTTAGTTCTAAGGGACATCTGAACAGACACATGATGATTCACATAGGAGAGAAATGCTAATCCTTTGTAATGTTAAAACTGATCCAAAGGATTCTAAGTTAACAACATCACTAATGTGTATTCATAAGTATGTATTGACTAACAGATGTATAACTGTTGTTATAAAGGGATATAAGACAATTCTATTCACAGAAATCTGTCTGTACTTTTTTGACATTGATGTTTTGTTGCTGACATTTGAACCAGTAAGTTGGGATCAGCTATGACGTTTGAATTTAAAGTGTTTATATTGTTGAAAGATCAGAAAGAGTTATGCAATTGTTGAATTTTTTTCATCATATATTTACTTTTTCTTTTATTATCATTTAATCAGTTTATCATTTACTTCATATATTTACTTTTGTTATCACTTAATCTTTTCATCATATTCATTCATATGTCATATTGTCGCTACGACTTTTGGTTTTTGGCTTTTATATTTCCTGTCAATCCTACACACACCCGCGGTGCCTACGCACCTGTGAGGTCAGGATGAGTGTGCCATACTTTGAGTAAAACCACATACGAGATCGTAGGTGTATAGCGTATCTGCTTATCTGCCTGGTTCACGGTCTTCAAGCTAAAACCACATATGAACTTAGTATCACCTGTGTTACCTTGTATGCTTTGACATCAAAACCACATATGAACTTAGTATCACCTGTGTTACCTTGTATGCTTTGACATCAAAACCACATATGAACTTGGTATGAACTGTGGATGTATCTCGTTTCTACGAATATGCATTGTTGAGGTTTTACAGAATCTTGAAAAAAAGAGACCGTCTGGCTATGAAAACACTGTGGAAAAGCTGATCGGGGTTCTTTTTTACTTTTCTAAAGGGCTCCACGTCACTCTGACTTTTGAATCCCCATTTTGGGACATAGTCTCTGAGACCAAGATCTTTTATAACCTCAAGTGTCTACACTGTGTCTACACTCTCGGGTTTAGACTTTGGTCTTTGTGTTTTGCTTTTCTTTTTACATTTTTATATTTTTACTTTTACTGTTTTGTATTTGCATTTGGAATATCATTTGATGTTTTTTAATACATTTTCGGAAACTTTTTGAAATCATTTTCTGACTGAAATTATTCACACCACAAAGACCGGAGTCTCCCTTAAGGACCCCGTGAACCTCGGACGTTAAGCTTGAGCAGTCACACCACGGCACACTTCTACTGACTTTTACTACACACCTCATACACACCTAACATCCTAGCGGGGAGAGGTTACAGTTATTCCCTCTCCGGGGGGTAATCTAGAGTCCTATACCAGGGGTTATTCTTGAATCTAATTATTCTAGAAATGAATGTTAGGCAGATAATCCTAGGGCTGTGATTATAACAAGTCCTCTGTACTCCAAAAGGTGTTAGCAGAGTAATTTTACATAGCTCCAGGTACTAGGAAAGAGGAGACTAGCGGCTGGTAGGGAGTGAGCTCTCACTTAGTTCTAGGAAAGAGTAGTCTAGTTAACTAATGGGTGGTGAGCTTCTGTTAGCTATAGTAAAGTTATTCACCCATTTTTTGCATGTCCAGGACATGCTACAATATGAAACAGTTACAGTGTAAGGACTCTTCTTCTCTCCTGATATATTCTCTTCTTTCTGTCACTCTGTTTCCTTGGAGGCCTCTGTGTTGGGTAGCACAAGTTCTTCAAACAGCTTGTGTAACTGTAGCAGCCCTCGACCAAGACAACATATGAGGAAGGGTGGAGTTCGACTGATGCAATTTATTTATTTCTTTTCGAGCACCGTGAAATTAGAAAAAAGGCAAAATAAAGCCAAAATGAACATTCAGAAAACAGTGTGTATTGAACATCATTACAGATATATAAATATTTACGATTCATTAGTAAACAAACATTTCACAGGGCAACATTTTACTTTAAACAAACAATAACATCCACATCACAACAGGCCTGATTCAAACACACATCACATTAAACACTTACAACAATATTGCACAATCCCTTATTGTAGTGAACCTCCCAATTCATTCATAAATCATTCAATTAACACCTTCCCAAATTACGCACGTACCTCGCTCCATTTGCCAAGGGTGCAAACTTTCATAGTTGGACACAGCGATCTCCATAAACCTTCGAACCTTCATGCTTAATGGTTGTAGGTCTGGTTGTTAGGAAAACGTTTGGGCTCACCTGAAAAACTATGCTGAGGTTTCTGTACTGCTCTGAGGAGAAAATAATCTTTTGTGTTCACACTATATTCTAAAATGCCCATCGTTTCACAAATGCTCATCTTCTCTCTCCAGATGCAATTATAAAACATTTAAATCCATCCCCTGCCGTCCCTGGGCCGTCTGTAACCACTTCTGCTCCCTGCACTGGTTGGTATTGTTTGTTCTATTACACTAGTTATTTTGTATTTATTTATAAGAAATATTAGAGTTATTAAAATTGTATTCATGATTATTTATAAGTATTTTTTATTTTAAATAATTTTAAATATGAAACTCAAACGAAGGAAGGAAATGCATTTTTCCTTGTATTTCTTCTTCTTATCTTCAACTTTTCTGCCGCACTCATATGGGGCGCCAGCGGCGACCCCTATGGAGGCTGGCACCCCTAGCATTTGCCTATGCCACGGGCCGGCCCTGACGACCACAGAGGTCCAGATCCGTATCGGTTTGATCCGTTAGTAGGGGCAGCGAGAGCAGAGACAGCCGATGACGAGGACAGTGAGCTGCAGGAGAGGATGGGGGATGTTTCTGAATGGTACACAAGGCCCCCTGGAGGATTTATGGCTTTTAAATTTTAGATAAATAACCACGGTTTTAAAATGTACAATCGCCAAATTTCACAGCAATGCACTTTGATTTATTTTCCTTTACAACAGGTGTTCCTGTAGTCACTGCTATAAGCTCTCTCCTCAAGAGAATGTCTGCTGCATGGAGGTGCAAAGGTAACAGCACACCAAGAGCTATAACAGAACAACGTATGTTTGACCCCATACTGCGACCTGGCACTACTGCAAAGTCTTCAAAGAATACAGAGATCACATTGCATTATTAGTTCATGATCTCATATGACTGTTTGTGGTTATAACACATTCATCCATACACAGCACCATCACAAAGTTATTCAGCTTTTCATTTCATACAGGTGATGCATAGATGTGAGCAGGTTGGGGTTGCAGCCTGCATAACCGCTCACCCAGGTTTCCAACCAGTCGCCCTCAACCCTTATGTGCTGCAGGCTCTGTATGGGACATACGTGCAGCTCTTTGGGGAGATGCAGACACCAGATCTGAATAGGTCAGTTTTACAAAATTGAAGTCAATTGATACAAAGAATAGTTTCTAAATAGTTTTATTCACAACATGTAGTATACAAAGTCAGAAAGTATAATCAGAAGTGTTGAGACACCTTTGTGATAGGCCAATATTATTTCCATCCTGAACATTATGCTTGATTTGGAGTCAGTTGATTTTTACTGGACTTAAACAGTAACAACCTTTCTGTGGAGTTATTACCCGAATCACTGAGACAACAGCTTCAAACTTTGGGACTGCTTCGCGAGCCGGTTTACCCCCCGGAGAGGAGACGTAAACGTAAACGGTGCGAGCGGAAACAAAAGCGAGGTAAACGTGGAGGCATAAGAGCGAGACTGGCTAAAATACCACACAGGTCCGCTCTTCCAACTCTTCTACTGGCAAATGTAAGATCTCTGGACAATAAAATGGACCATATAGAGCTACTGAGAGCTGCGCATCGCGACGTGAGGGACGGCTGCGCGTACATTTTCACAGAGACATGGCTGAACGAACGCATCCCAGACTCCACCGTTCAGCTTGAACAATTGACATGCTACCGTTCAGACAGAATCCTTACTAAAGGAGGAAAGAAGAAAGGTGGTGGAGTCTGTGTTTACATCAGTGATGCTTGGTGTCGAGATGCTGCTGTGGTATGTAAACACTGTTCACCGCTGGTATATACACAGCGACCTTGCTGGTCGCTGTGTATATTCCTGTGTGTATATTCCCCCCACCACCAACAACGCTGATAGAATCGACGCACTTTGGGAACTTTACAACGCCATCAGTGAGCAACAGACAGCCCACCCAGACGGATTTCTCATCATCGCTGGGGATTTAAACCATGCAAATCTCAAGACGGTTTTACCCCACTTCCACCAACACGTGACCTTTCCCACAAGAGAAGGTAACATTCTGGACATGATTTACACATCAGTTAAAGGTGCTTACAAAGCTTCACCCCTCCCCCACATCGGCCACTCTGACCATATCAGTGTCATGCTAATGCCAGCTTACAGACCCAGGGTTAAAGTCACCAAACCAGTTCTGAAGCAGGTAAGTGTGTGTGGCCAGAGGGGGCCTCTGCTGCACTACAAGACGGCTTTGATACCACAGACTGGGAGATGTTCAAGCAGGCAGCCACCTACAACAATCACACAGACATTGAGGAGTACTCTGACACTGTTACCTCCTACATTAGCAAATGCATTGCTGATGTCACCACCACCAGAACCATCACCACCCGGGCTAACCAGAAGCCATGGCTGACAGGAGAGGTACGCGGGCTACTGAGGGCCAGGAACACCGCCTTCAGAGCTGGGGACGCAGCCTGCCTGAGAACAGCGAGACGACGCGGACGACACAACAGTGGTTGGTCTCATCTCCAACAACGATGAGACGCACTACAGGATGGAGGTCAGCCAACTGGCCACGTGGTGTAGAGACAACAACCTCTTCCTGAACGTCGACAAGACCAAGGAGGTTGTTGTCGACTTCCGGAGAGTCCCCACTCCTAAACCCCCACTGACCATCGACGGTGCTGCTGTGGAGAGAGTGAGCAGCACCAAGTTCCTGGGGGTTCACATCAGTGGGGATCTCTCCTGGACAACCAACACCACATCACTGGCCAGGAAGTCCCAGCAGCGCCTCTACTTCCTCCGCAAGCTGAAGAGAGCACGAGCCTCGGTGTCCCACTCCCCTCTCTTCTGGACCTCTACGGTACCCGCCTCACCCGCAAAGCAACCAGCATTGTGCGTGACCCCACCCACCCCTCACACAGCCTCTTCAGCCTCCTGCCATCGGGGAGACGGTACCGCAGCCTGCGGGCCGGCTCCACCAGACTGGGAAACAGCTTCTTCCACCAAGCTGTCAGGAAGCTTAACTCTCTCCCCTCTCTTCCTCCCCCCCCCTCTGCCCCCACGAACACTGGACATTGAAACCCCCTCCCGTTTGCCACCAAGAACTCTGGACTAATAACTCTGAAGCTAACTATTCAAAAGTACAATCAGTTTACTGCACATTGCACATATTGTACAAGTTTACTTTTTCTTTAAATTTAATTTAATCTTATTTACCATTTTGTACCTTTTGCACAATTTAGAATTTATTACTGTAAATATTATTTATCTTATTTTTACCTCATTTTATTTTATCTATTTTACCTTATCTCATTTTATCTTATTTTGGTTGTATTGCACCGCGGGTCCGAGACAAACGAAATTTCGATTCCACTGTATGTCTGGCATATTTTGAAATTGACAATAAAGTTGACTTTGACTTTGATATAAAATGATTCTCACATAGGACAAAGCACTCCAAAGAGTGCATTTTTCACAGCGCCTACAGACACCTGGCATACCGCAATTTTGTGCGCTGGTGCTGGGGATACCTGGGCCAGCACATCAGGGTGGTCATCCCTTCTTGTGTGGTCACCCGCATCAGGCGAGAGTTCCCTGAACCTGGAGAAGCTTATACAGGTTTCCAACTCCCTCCCCTTGAATAAAAACATTGCTGGAGCTCTATCGTGTCCATTCCATACATTTTTATTAGGGCAGGATGTTTCCCTACCACATAAAAGAGTTTAATGCAATACGGTTTTGATTGGAAACGATAGCTAACACAAGTTTTATCAAAAGGCAGCAGCAACTTCACACAGTGATAACAGCATATCATAAAACATGTCATATGGCCTTTTATAATATAAATAGTAGGAGCAGCATGGGTAGTAGTCCTAACACACGCTGGAGTCATTTTTGCTGTACTATTTACAATAGTAGAAGCAGGAGTACTTCAATGATAATAATAATGATCATGTCTCTTTAGGAGGACCTTTGAAGTCAATTAAATTCATTTGTTTACACACATTTCAAACCAGTAGATTGGTATGTGGCAATGCCTGGACAGAAATACAACAATTGCTGGGCAGAGATATAACACTGTCAGAGAGACTAGATAGCTTATTTATCAGGGAGGGGCTTCAATTATTACTTTTTTGTTAACTGTAAAATATACTCTGCTCTGTCTTAAAATGATAAACTACATTGAATTCAAATATGTCTGTGATTGATCAGGAGTATTTCATAAGTACCATCAAAAATAAAATAAAAACAGCTAAATGAATAAACACATTAGGGAAGAGACACCAAACGCCTCATCACCAATAGACCTTGGCCTGCTGGAGTTGGTGCTGTGCAGCTTGAAGGACAGTCTCAGATGCCGTCGTCCATGTAAAGAGTGCAACAAGGCAGTACACAGCAGTCTGAAGAGTAGTCACTTTGGGTGACAGGAACTTAGTGCCTGCAAAAAAAGCAACCAAAGTCACATAAACATCAATAACAAGGCATTTATTTTTATAAACATATTATGTATTGAGTAAAACCTTACATGTTCTTGAAGAACCTTGACTGGTTTTCTTGCCGCTGCCTCCTTCTTGTCCGGTCTTGTGAACTGGGCGCAGAGTTTAATTGGCTGGCTTGACCACTGATAAACATACTCGCAGTGAGTACAGCTCTGCTTCACATGCACGAGTGTCCCAATAACTGTTTTGGTGATGACACAGCTCCGGGTACAAATGGGACATCTTTTAAACAGCTCCATTAAATTGTCTTCATGGACAATGTACTTGGTCATTGTATGAGCTGGCAATTCAATGGAGCTATACTATGAAGAGATGACAGGAAAGACACATTTAGCAAAAAATACAAATAATTAAATAACATGGAAAACTGCATGTCAAAGTAACATATTAACTCATATTGTAATTTCATGTTGATCATAATAATAATAAGGCAGACTCCAACATAATACCAAAACAGTAACATCATTTCTAAATGTAAGACTCCTACCAGTGCCTTAAACTGTAAACCATAGCACAAACAGTAGTAGTATAGTGAACTAAGTCCTTTACCTTGAACAGCTCATGGTAGTGTTGGTTCCATCAAGCTGATAGCTAGAGTCATCAGTCGATACCTCACACTGTGCTCTTTTGACTGGGGTGGAGCTCGCCCTTGGACCATCAGGGATTGCCAGAGCCTCAGGAACAGCCATGAAAGTGCCAGTCTCACAAGACACACTTCTGTTAGGAGTCCGAGCCTGAGTAGCTGTGTACAGAGAGAGGGCTCTAGATTAAATTTCGTTCCAATGATCAGCAAAAGCTAGCAACTCTTAATTAAATGGAGACTATGACAAAAATTTAATAGCACATCATGCTGCACATTAAGACTAACCTTTGCTTCTCCTGTTAGGCTTCATGTTAACCTGTCCAGCAGCATGTTTGGTGCTGACTGGTTCTGTCTGGCACCCGATCTCTCTAGTCAGTTTAGGCTGAAACAAAACATATGCTGTGTAGTGGCTTGATCTTGCCTATCAAAAGTTTGAGCCACTGAGGGGCTGATAGCCTACAGTACTTAATTGATGCACTGTTTCCGTGTTTCGTGGCAATAATTCAATCAACTCCGTGCTTTCACACTCAAACGGGTTTATCTGAATCGTTCGTTTACAATACATATTCTGGTCGTCTACATACACATCCACAATAACTTGAATGTAAAACAAAGCCAGGATAAATGTTCCATTCACGATACATTTCATACAGCGGTCAAAAACTGTGTGCCTCTCACGGTGGGCTGCTCACCTGTCCGTGATTAACCCTTCCTCTACTTGTAATGTTCCCAACACCAAAGTGAATATGCCCCCTACTGTGACCACAAGGAACTGGCACAGAGCACACATACATACTGAACACACAAATGGCTCTAACAGTGACAGTGAACAGTGAGAAGGCTACCATAGTCATCCTCAGAGAAAACACAGAGATCCTGGTCAATATTTAATTTATTTTTCTTTCCATGATGTTGCCCTGTGTTTGAAAGGCCAGATGCTGGAGGGTTGTGTTGGATTTGCTTTTCCATCATATTTTAACAGTCAAACAATCATCCAGGATCTTTATACTTCATTTGATTTTTGTTTGGATTTCTTTGTTTGATGTCCCAGCAGTTCGACCTGATGGTCTCCCTTACTTATTTTCCACATGAAGGTTCATGAAGCCAGAGGTTGTTTATTGAAGACTATTTTTTTTTTCATAAAATGTTTAAATAAACTTTTTTAAAATCTGAATTGACTGTCTCTGATTAACTGGAGCACTACAAAGTGTTGGTCACAGTAAAATAATTTAGCAGTTAAGTTTATAGCTCACATTTGAAAAGGCCTTGAACTGACATTAATTTCTTCTTGACCAACAACAGCTAAGACAACAGCAAAGCTAACAGACGAGCTCAGCTTGTCACAGCCGGTCTCGTCTGAGATAAATGGCCTTCAAACTTATTTAATATTAAACATTTAAAGCCAATAAGCATAACAAGATATGCATGAGATTCCATTTCCATTTATTCAATCACAGACTTGTCAAACAGTCTGGCATGTTGTGCTGCTGTTTTCAAGAGTTAATAACTGAAGAGAAGAACTCCATGGAGAGAGGACAGGAAACGCTCAGTCTACTTCACGTTTCAAACATCTTATACTGTTTAAATGAGTGGGCGTGGCTTAATGGCTCAGTGGCGCCCCCTACAATATTTCAAACATTCAGCCCCGCAGCACATTGAACCTACAATTCTGAATTTTACTATGCATTTCTAACATGACAAAACCTACAAAAAAGGCTCTTGCACCCACGCCTAAAACTCAACAGAAAGTCCACAAATCACATCGCCATCAAACAGGAAGTGGCTGTAACTCTTATATACTTTGCCTGATCTTCTTGCAATTACATAGGTATAATCAGGGTTGGCCTCTGAACCCAGTGACACAAAACAATAATAAAGTTTAACCATAGCGCCCCCTAATGCAAGGACTAAGTACTACATCATATATACTTTCTCGGATCTGCTTAAAATTTCCCAGGGATGATCAGGGTTGGCCTCTGAACACAATGACATAACAATAGTCAACTTTAACCATAGCGCCCCCTACTGCAAGGACTAAGTACTACCTCCCATATAAAATGTCACATCTTATTCAAATTTCACTTGAATGATCTCAGTACTGGCCTGCTCACATCTAACCTAATACAATTGGGCCACTGACATAGTGCCCCATACTGGAAAGACACTGTACTACATCTCATATACTTTCTGATCTGCTCCAATTTTCAAAGGTATAATCAGAGTTCGCTTCTGAACACCATCCCAAAACAATAATAATAAAGTTTAACCATAGTGCCCCCTACTGCAAAGTATAATTACTTTCTCCCATATACAATGTCAGATTTGCTCCAAATTTCACAGGTATAATCAGGGTTGGCCTCTGAACACAGTCACATAGCAATAATAAATTGTAACCATAGCCCCCCCTACTGCAAAGATTAAGTACTACATCCCATATACAGTGTCAGATTTGCTCAAAATTTCACATGAAAAATGTCAGTACTGGCCTGATCACATCTAACCTAATACAATTATGCCTTTAACATAGCGTCGGAGGCGGTACTGCATATCAGATACTTTTTCTGATCTGCTTCAAATTTCACAGGTATGATCAGGGTTGGCCTCTGAACACATTGACATAACAATAGTCAACTTCAACATAGCGCCCCCTACTGCAAAGAGTAAGTACTACATGCTATATACAATGCTCAATTTGCTCCAAATTTCATAGCTATCATGACAGTGCCAGCCTGAACTGCTCTACGTCAAAATTTTACGTGATCTTCATTGCGTTGCCTATTTCAACATGCCAGTACTACGACTTTTACACAAATCGAACTGCACGGCCTGCTGCTTAGCCACATTCCGCTGCTGCTGCACTCCCGCGGTCGCAACACACCCCGACATTCACAGGGGTGCGAGGGCCCTTCATCACCGCTTGCGGTTTTAATTAATTCTAGTCTTCTAGTTAACCCTCGACCAAAGCTAAATTTTTCTTCTTTTGAAAGCCTTGTTCTTAGTCTTTCACATCCAGTCTCAAGAACCTTTCAGCCAGTTCTAGTTGTTGTAGTTTACCGTCCTCCTGGCCCATATTCTGAGTTTCTATCTGAATTTGCTGAATTTTTATCAAATGTAGTCCTTAGCAGTGATAGAATAATTGTTGTAGGTGACTTCAATATCCATGTGGATGTTGAAAATGATAGCCTGAGCACAGCTTTCATGTCATTATTAGACTCTATTGGTTTCACCCAGGGTGTAAACGAACCTACTCATCATTTTAACCACACCCTGGATCTTGTTTTAGCTTATGGCATTGAAATCCATAACCTTACAGTTTTCCTAGAAAATCCTCTTCTATCAGACCATTTCCTTATTACCTTCGACTTTGTCCTACCAGAATTATCTCTGCTTAATAAAAATGTACTCTCTAGAAGTTTATCTGATAGTGCTGTAGCTAGATTTAAGGAAGCTATTTCAGCTGTTTTTGATTCAGTACCGTGTTTCAACCCAGTTGGAAACTCTTACGATAGCTTTAGTCCCTCTCAACTAGATCAGTTTGTTGATAGTGCAGTGGATTCGCTGAGAGTTACTCTGGATTCGATTGCTCCCCTAAAACAGAAGGTTGTCAAGCGGCAGAGAGTGGCTCCATGGTTCAACTCAGAAACCCGTACTCTAAAACAAACGTCTTTTGAAAGAATATGGCGCTCGACCAAAACGGTAGAATCTTGTTTGTTCTGGCAGGATAGTCATAGAAGATATATGAAGGCTCTACGTCACGCTCAAGCTGCCTACTACTCCTCTCTAATCGAAGAAAACAAAAGCAATCCTAGATACCTTTTCAGCACTGTAGCCAGGCTGACAGAGAGTCATAGCTCCATTGAGCCTTGTATTCCTTTAGCCCTCAGGAGTAATGACTTCCTGAGCTTTTCCAACAACAAAGTTCTAGACATCAGAGACAAAATTGGTAACCTCCTGCCCTTACCTGGTGCAGATACATCTGATATGGCAGAGACAGTTCCAGGACCAGATATTAGTCTCGACTGTTTTTCTCCAATCGACCTTTCAGAGCTATATTCAATTATTTCTGCGTCGAAACCGTCAACCTGTATTTTAGACCCAATCCCAACCAAGCTGTTTAAGGAAGTCTTTCCCTTAGTTAGCAACTCCATATTAGATATGATCAATATGTCTTTACTGGCAGGCTACGTACCACAGGTATTTAAAGTAGCGGTAATCAAACCTCTACTCAAAAAACCTTGATTCAGTGTGATTATAGTTGAAGTTGCAGTGATATTGCATGCTTATACATAGTGTGATTAAGTTGCAGTGATATTGCATGCTTATACATAGTGTGATTAAGTTGCAGTGATATTGCATGCTTATACATAGTGTGATTAAGTTGCAGTGATATTGCATGCTTATACATAGTGTGATTATAGTTGAAGTTGCAGTGATATTGCATGCTTATACATAGTGTGATTATAGTTGAAGTTGCAGTGATATTGCATGCTTATACATAGTGTGATTATAGTTGAAGTTGCAGTGATATTGCATGCTTATACATAGTGTGATTATAGTTGAAGTTGCAGTGATATTGCATGCTTATACATAGTGTGATTATAGTTGAAGTTGCAGTGATATTGCATGCTTATACATAGTGTGATTATAGTTGAAGTTGCAGTGATATTGCATGCTCATACATAGTGTGATTAAGTTGCAGTGATATTGTGTGACAATGAGTTTTTCTTACTGTAGAAGTGTGACACTGAATTCCTCCTCAGTAAAGCATCAAAATACCTGGCCAAGCCATACTTCCGCCCGTAAGACATTGAAATTTGCACCGATTATCTCACGGTGACTCATGAATTTTATGTTAGTTAATTTAATAAACCTTGGCACCTTTTCTCTTTAAATCTGTTTCTGTGTTTCATTTTTGACTGGTCATTTATTTGACCCCTGTTAGGGGACCTTGCAAAGTCTGAGTACCCCACCAGGGGGGGGTGTTACATTCAGGAACGACACAACAATTAAAACTTATTCGAGGAATTAGACAAGGATGCCCAATTTCACCAAAATTCTTACCTCATTGTAAGCCACACCTCAAAGGAATTAGCATCTTTGATTATGAATTCAGAACAAGTGAATTTGCTGACTACACAGTTATCTAAGGGTTGTGTCCCTGACTATTTTAAAACTGCCTTTGTAAATCCACTGCTGAAAAAACCTGGATTAGACCCCTCCCTGCCTCAGAACTACAGGCTGTTGGGGTTGTATCAAGTCAACTTTGGTTATATTCTTTAATAATTATATTTAATTATTAATAATATAAATAACAATATCATTAAACTATGTTTAATCTCTCTTGGGGCACCACCCTGTAATCAGGGAAATATAACCAAAATATCACTAAAATCAGTCTCAAATTAGTCACTTAATTACTAATATTATTAATAACTATATTTAATAAATTGGAGGCGTGAAATCCGTACACAAAGCCTTCGCACCCAGCTTATATCACAATGCAAATACACCAGTAATCACAAACAACTGCTCTCTTAAATTATAACAGAATTTATTTAAACAAAGCAACATCAATAAAAATCAATGAACTTAATCAAACAAATAACTATTATAAACTAATCTAAGCAACTAACATTATCAAGCAAGGCTTGTGGAAGGGGTGTGAATGTATGTGTGTGTGTGTGTGTGTGTGTGTGTGTGTGTGTGTGTGTGTGTTAGTTAGAGGAGGAGAAAAGAGAGAGAGAAATGCGTGCCTGAAGAGCACACAACTCGGAGTAAGTTGTGTGCTCGCGCCACAACTCGGAGTAATTCCCTTCATTCACAGAAACAAACCAATGGCCGAATTCAAGTTAATACGACTTACACTGGCCTTTCTGATCAGAAGAGTATTACCCGGTTATAACGCTGTTACGCGAAACACATATAGGACGCAGCGGTCCAAAACAACAACAAGAGTTTTAAACAGGTAAAACTCAGGATGCAGCGGTCCAACAAAGATAAAAATTACAGTTTCTGCTTCAATCAAACAATTGTTAAAAACACTCTCTAAAGCTAATTCTGCCCAGACCTAATTAAGCCTCACTTGTGAATCGCTTTGCCTGCGATCGGTGAAGGAAAAAGGAGTCCGGCGGTAAAACAGATCTGTCCGTCCTGGTGTAGAGGCGTATGATGGCGGCGAGGGTCCTTTATGGCAAGAGCGGCTTCGTTGGTTCTCCGTCGAGTGGAAAGATGTCCGTTGATGTCCTTTCGTTGCAGGACGGAATAAGACCGTTATCTTTCTGATAATCTGTTATAGTCTAATGCTCTCAGAGAAACTGAGATGCGTTCACTGGACAATCCGAGCTCGGAATTCAGAACACTGCCGGCCGCGGATTACCTGCGTGCCAAAACTTAAAACAAAGGAAGATTGTTGCAGGAAACAGGAGGTGAGCTTGTGTCTCCGAACACTTGAAGTCAGCGCGTGGAAAGAGAAAGAACAACGGAAGTCTTGGAGCTTTGTAGCCTGGTCTGCTTCATGGGGGGTCCACCTCAGGTCCCCTCCAATGAGGAGAGAGAGGTTCCGGTCCCCCCCTTACTTCACACGTAGGTGTGAAGTACTGCAGGGGATTCTGGGATTAAGAGTCCTTTTAGGCCTCTTTGTGATCTCAGTGACTCACTCAAATGAGGCTTCTCACAGAGGTGCAGGCCCAAGTCCATTGTTTGACTGTCTTAAGCCTGCGTGGCCCAACAACAGAGTAACTTAGTGTAGAGAGGTAACATTATGTGTTACACTTAAATACATCCCAGAGTAACATTATGTGTCACACTTAAATACATCCCAGAGTAACATTATGTGTCACACTTAAATACATCCCAGAGTAACATTATGTGTTACACTTAAATACATCCCAGAGTAACATTATGTGTTACACTTAAATACATCCCAGAGTAACATTATGTGTCACACTTAAATACATCCCAGAGTAACATTATGTGTCACACTTAAATACATCCCAGAGTAACATTATGTGTTACACTTAAATACATCCCAGAGTAACATTATGTGTTACACTTAAATACATCCCAGAGTAACTTAGTGTAGAGAGGTAACATTGTGTCACACTTAAATACATCCCAGAATAACATTATGTGTTACACTTAAATACATCCCAGAGTAACATTATGTGTCACACTTAAATACATCCCAGAGTAACATTATGTGTCACACTTAAATACATCCCAGAGTAACATTATGTGTTACACTTAAATATATCCCAGAGTAACATTATGTGTTACACTTAAATACATCCCAGAGTAACATTATGTGTCACACTTAAATACATCCCAGAGTAACATTATGTGTTACACTTAAATACATCCCAGAGGAACTTAGTGTGGAGAGGTAACATTATGTGTTACACTTAAATACATCCCAGAGTAACTTAGTGTGGAGAGGTAACATTATGTGTTACACTTAAATACATCCCAGCGTAACATTATGTGTTACACTTAAATACATCCCAGAGTAACTTAGTGTAGAGAGGTAACATTATGTGTCACACTTAAATACATCCCAGAGTAACATTATGTGTCACACTTAAATACATCCCAGAGAAACATTATGTGTCACACTTAAATACATCCCAGAGTAACATTATGTGTTACACTTAAATACATCCCAGAGTAACATTATGTGTCACACTTAAATACATCCCAAAGTAACATTATGTGTTACACTTAAATACATCCCAGAGTAACATTATGTGTCAAACTTAAATACATCCCAAAGTAACATTATGTGTTACACTTAAATACATCCCAGAATAACTTAGTGTGGAGAGGTAACATTGTGTCACACTTAAATACATCCCAGAATAACATTATGTGTTACACTTAAATACATCCCAGAGTAACATTATGTGTCACACTTAAATACATCCCAGAGTAACATTATGTGTCACACTTAAATACATCCCAGAGTAACATTATGTGTTACACTTAAATATATCCCAGAGTAACATTATGTGTTACACTTAAATACATCCCAGAGTAACATTATGTGTCACACTTAAATACATCCCAGAGTAACATTATGTGTTACACTTAAATACATCCCAGAGGAACTTAGTGTGGAGAGGTAACATTATGTGTTACACTTAAATACATCCCAGAGTAACTTAGTGTGGAGAGGTAACATTATGTGTTACACTTAAATACATCCCAGCGTAACATTATGTGTTACACTTAAATACATCCCAGAGTAACTTAGTGTAGAGAGGTAACATTATGTGTCACACTTAAATACATCCCAGAGTAACATTATGTGTCACACTTAAATACATCCCAGAGAAACATTATGTGTCACACTTAAATACATCCCAGAGTAACATTATGTGTTACACTTAAATACATCCCAGAGTAACATTATGTGTCACACTTAAATACATCCCAAAGTAACATTATGTGTTACACTTAAATACATCCCAGAGTAACATTATGTGTCAAACTTAAATACATCCCAAAGTAACATTATGTGTTACACTTAAATACATCCGAGAATAACTTAGTGTGGAGAGGTAACATTATGTGTTACACTTAAATACATCCCAGAGTAACATTATGTGTTACACTTAAATACATCCCAGAGTAACATTATGTGTGTTACACTTAAATACATCCCAGAGTAACTTAGTGTAGAGTGGTAACATTATGTGTCACACTTAAATACATCCCAGAGTAACATTATGTGTTACACTTAAATACATCCCAGAGTAACATTATGTGTCACACTTAAATACATCCCAGAGTAACTTAGTGTGGAGAGGTAACATTATGTGTTACACTTAAATACATCCCAGAGTAACTTAGTGTGTTACACTTAAATACATCCCAGAGTAACATAGTGTGTTACACTTAAATACATCCCAGAGTAACATTATGTGTCACACTTAAATACATCCCAGAGTAACATTATGTGTTACACTTAAATACATCCCAGAGTAACATTATGTGTTACACTGAAATACATCCCAGAGTAACATTATGTGTTACACTTAAATACATCCCAGAGTAACATTATGTGTCACACTTAAATACATCCCAGAGTAACTTAGTGTGGAGAGGTAACATTATGTGTTACACTTAAATACATCCCAGAGTAACTTAGTGTGTTACATTTAAATACATCCCAGAGTAACTTAGTGTGGAGAGGTAACATTATGTGTTACACTTAAATACATCCCAGAGTAACTTAGTGTGTTACACTTAAATACATCCCAGAGTAACATTATGTGTCACACTTAAATACATCCCAGAGTAACTTAGTGTGGAGAGGTAACATTATGTGTTACACTTAAATACATCCCAGAGTAACTTAGTGTGTTACACTTAAATACATCCCAGAGTAACATTATGTGTCACACTTAAATACATCCCAGAGTAACATTATGTGTTACACTTAAATACATCCCAGAGTAACAATATGTGTTACACTTAAATATATCCCAGAGAAACATTATGTGTTACACTTAAAAACATCCCAGAGTAACATTATGTGTCACACTTAAATACATCCCAGAGTAACATTATGTGTTACACTTAAATACATCCCAGAGTAACATTATGTGTCACACTTAAATACATCCCAGAGTAACTTAGTGTGGAGAGGTAACATTATGTGTTACACTTAAATACATCCCAGAGTAACTTAGTGTGTTACACTTAAATACATCCCAGAGTAACATAGTGTGTTACACTTAAATACATCCCAGAGTAACATTATGTGTTACACTTAAATACATCCCAGAGTAACAATATGTGTTACACTTAAATATATCCCAGAGAAACATTATGTGTTACACTTAAAAACATCCCAGAGTAACATTATGTGTCACACTTAAATACATCCCAGAGAAACATTATGTGTCACACTTAAATACATCCCAGAGTAACATTATGTGTCACACTTAAATACATCCCAGAGTAACATTATGTGTTACACTTAAATACATCCCAGAGGAACTTAGTGTGGAGAGGTAACATTATGTGTTACACTTAAATACATCCCAGAGTAACTTAGTGTGGAGAGGTAACATTATGTGTTACACTTAAATACATCCCAGCGTAAAATTATGTGTTACACTTAAATACATCCCAGAGTAACTTAGTGTAGAGAGGTAACATTATGTGTCACACTTAAATACATCCCAGAGTAACATTATGTGTCACACTTAAATACATCCCAGAGAAACATTATGTGTCACACTTAAATACATCCCAGAGTAACATTATGTGTTACACTTAAATACATCCCAGAGTAACATTATGTGTCACACTTAAATACATCCCAAAGTAACATTATGTGTTACACTTAAATACATCCCAGAGTAACATTATGTGTCAAACTTAAATACATCCCAAAGTAACATTATGTGTTACACTTAAATACATCCCAGAATAACTTAGTGTGGAGAGGTAACATTATGTGTTACACTTAAATACATCCCAGAGTAACATTATGTGTTACACTTAAATACATCCCAGAGTAACATTATGTGTGTTACACTTAAATACATCCCAGAGTAACTTAGTGTAGAGAGGTAACATTATGTGTCACACTTAAATACATCCCAGAGTAACATTATGTGTTACACTTAAATACATCCCAGAGTAACATTATGTGTCACACTTAAATACATCCCAGAGTAACTTAGTGTGGAGAGGTAACATTATGTGTTACACTTAAATACATCCCAGAGTAACTTAGTGTGTTACACTTAAATACATCCCAGAGTAACATAGTGTGTTACACTTAAATACATCCCAGAGTAACATTATGTGTCACACTTAAATACATCCCAGAGTAACATTATGTGTTACACTTAAATACATCCCAGAGTAACATTATGTGTTACACTGAAATACATCCCAGAGTAACATTATGTGTTACACTTAAATACATCCCAGAGTAACATTATGTGTCACACTTAAATACATCCCAGAGTAACTTAGTGTAGAGAGGTAACATTATGTGTCACACTTAAATACATCCCAGAGTAACATTATGTGTTACACTTAAATACATCCCAGAGTAACATTATGTGTCACACTTAAATACATCCCAGAGTAACTTAGTGTGGAGAGGTAACATTATGTGTTACACTTAAATACATCCCAGAGTAACTTAGTGTGTTACACTTAAATACATCCCAGAGTAACATAGTGTGTTACACTTAAATACATCCCAGAGTAACATTATGTGTCACACTTAAATACATCCCAGAGTAACATTATGTGTTACACTTAAATACATCCCAGAGTAACATTATGTGTTACACTGAAATACATCCCAGAGTAACATTATGTGTTACACTTAAATACATCCCAGAGTAACATTATGTGTCACACTTAAATACATCCCAGAGTAACTTAGTGTGGAGAGGTAACATTATGTGTTACACTTAAATACATCCCAGAGTAACTTAGTGTGTTACATTTAAATACATCCCAGAGTAACTTAGTGTGGAGAGGTAACATTATGTGTTACACTTAAATACATCCCAGAGTAACTTAGTGTGTTACACTTAAATACATCCCAGAGTAACATTATGTGTCACACTTAAATACATCCCAGAGTAACTTAGTGTGGAGAGGTAACATTATGTGTTACACTTAAATACATCCCAGAGTAACAATATGTGTTACACTTAAATATATCCCAGAGAAACATTATGTGTTACACTTAAAAACATCCCAGAGTAACATTATGTGTCACACTTAAATACATCCCAGCGTAACATTATGTGTTACACTTAAATACATCCCAGAGTTACATTGTGTTACACTTAAATACATCCCAGAGTAACATTATGTGTCACACTTAAATACATCCCAAAATAACATTATGTGTTACACTTAAATACATCCCAGAGTAACATTATGTGTCAAACTTAAATACATCCCAAAGTAACATTATGTGTTACACTTAAATACATCCCAGAATAATATTATGTGTTACACTTAAAGACATCCCAGAGTAACATTATGTGTTACACTTAAAGACATCCCAGAGTAACTTAGTGTGGAGAGGTAACATTATGTGTTACACTTAAATACATCCCAGAGTAACATTATGTGTTACACTTAAAGACATCCCAGAGTAACTTAGTGTGGAGAGGTAACATTATGTGTTACACTTAAATACATCCCAGAGTAACATTATGTGTTACACTTAAATACATCCCAGAATAACATTATGTGTTACACTTAAAGACATCCCAGAGTAACTTAGTGTGGAGAGGTAACATTATGTGTTACACTTAAATACATCCCAGAGTAACATTATGTGTTACACTTAAATACATCCCAGAGTAACATTATGTGTGTTACACTTAAATACATCCCAGAGTAACTTAGTGTGGAGAGGTAACATTATGTGTTACACTTAAATACATCCCAGAGTAACTTAGTGTAGAGAGGTAACATTATGTGTCACACTTAAATACAACCCAGAGTAACATTGTGTTACACTTAAATACATCCCAGAGTAACATTATGTGTTACACTTAAAGACATCCCAGAGTAACTTAGTGCGGAGAGGTAACATTATGTGTTACACTTAAATACATCCCAGAGTAACATTATGTGTTACACTTAAATACATCCCAGAATAACATTATGTGTTACACTTAAAGACATCCCAGAGTAACTTAGTGTGGAGAGGTAACATTATGTGTTACACTTAAATACATCCCAGAGTAACATTATGTGTTACACTTAAATACATCCCAGAGTAACATTATGTGTGTTACACTTAAATACATCCCAGAGTAACTTAGTGTGGAGAGGTAACATTATGTGTTACACTTAAAGACATCCCAGAGTAACTTAGTGTAGAGAGGTAACATTATGTGTCACACTTAAATACAACCCAGAGTAACATTGTGTTACACTTAAATACATCCCAGAGTAACATTATGTGTTACACTTAAATACATCCCAGAGTAACTTAGTGTGGAGAGGTAACATTATGTGTTACACTTAAATACATCCCAGAGTAACTTAGTGTGTTACACTTAAATACATCCCAGAGTAACTTAGTGTGTTACACTTAAATACATCTCAGAGTAACTTAGTGTGTTACACTTAAATACATCCCAGAGTAACTTAGTGTGTTACACTTAAATACATCCCAGAGTAACTTAGTGTGTTACACTTAAATACATCCCAGAGTAACTTAGTGTGTTACACTTAAATACATACCAGAGTAACATTATGTGTCACACTTAAATACATCCCAGAGTAACATTATGTGTTACACTTTAATACATCCCAGAGTAACATTATATGTTACACTTAAATACATCCCAGAGTAACATTATGTGTTACACTTAAATACATCCTAGAGTAACATTATGTGTCACACTTAAATACATCCCAGAGTAACTTAGTGTGGAGAGGTAACATTATGTGTTACACTTAAATACATCCCAGAGTAACTTAGTGTGTTACATTTAAATACATCCCAGAGTAACTTAGTGTGGAGAGGTAACATTATGTGTTACACTTAAATACATCCCAGAGTAACTTAGTGTGTTACACTTAAATACATCCCAGAGTAACATTATGTGTCACACTTAAATACATCCCAGAGTAACTTAGTGTGGAGAGGTAACATTATGTGTTACACTTAAATACATCCCAGAGTAACTTAGTGTGTTACACTTAAATACATCCCAGAGTAACATTATGTGTCACACTTAAATACATCCCAGAATAACATTATGTGTTACACTTAAATACATCCCAGAGTAACAATATGTGTTACACTTAAATATATCCCAGAGAAACATTATGTGTTACACTTAAATACATCCCAGAGTAACTTAGTGTGTTACACTTAAAAACATCCCAGAGTAACATTATGTGTCACACTTAAATATATCCCAGAGAAACATTATGTGTTACACTTAAAAACATCCCAGAGTAACATTATGTGTCACACTTAAATACATCCCAAAGTAACATTATGTGTTACACTTAAATACATCCCAGAATAACATTATGTGTTACACTTAAAGACATCCCAGAGTAACATTATGTGTTACACTTAAAGACATCCCAGAGTAACTTAGTGTGGAGAGGTAACATTATGTGTTACACTTAAATACATCCCAGAGTAATATTATGTGTTACACTTAAATACATCCCAGAATAACATTATGTGTTACACTTAAAGACATCCCAGAGTAACTTAGTGTGGAGAGGTAACATTATGTGTTACACTTAAATACATCCCAGAGTAACATTATGTGTTACACTTAAATACATCCCAGAGTAACATTATGTGTGTTACACTTAAATACATCCCAGAATAAAATTATGTGTTACACTTAAAGACATCCCAGAGTAACTTAGTGTGGAGAGGTAACATTATGTGTTACACTTAAATACATCCCAGAGTAACATTATGTGTTACACTTAAATACATCCCAGAGTAACATTATGTGTGTTACACTTAAATACATCCCAGAGTAACTTAGTGTGGAGAGGTAACATTATGTGTTACACTTAAATACATCCCAGAGTAACTTAGTGTAGAGAGGTAACATTATGTGTCACACTTAAATACAACCCAGAGTAACATTATGTGTCACACTTAAATACAACCCAGAGTAACATTGTGTTACACTTAAATACATCCCAGAGTAACATTATGTGTTACACTTAAATACATCCCAGAGTAACTTAGTGTGGAGAGGTAACATTATGTGTTACACTTAAATACATCCCAGAGTAACATTATGTGTGTTACACTTAAATACATCCCAGAGTAACTTAGTGTGGAGAGGTAACATTATGTGTTACACTTAAATACATCCCAGAGTAACTTAGTGTAGAGAGGTAACATTATGTGTCACACTTAAATACAACCCAGAGTAACATTGTGTTACACTTAAATACATCCCAGAGTAACATTATGTGTTACACTTAAATACATCCCAGAGTAACTTAGTGTGGAGAGGTAACATTATGTGTCACACTTAAATACATCCCAGAGTAACTTAGTGTGTTACACTTAAATACATCCCAGAGTAACTTAGTGTGTTACACTTAAATACATCTCAGAGTAACTTAGTGTGTTACACTTAAATACATCCCAGAGTAACTTAGTGTGTTACACTTAAATACATCCCAGAGTAACTTAGTGTGTTACACTTAAATACATACCAGAGTAACATTATGTGTCACACTTAAATACATCCCAGAGTAACATTATGTGTTACACTTAAATACATCCCAGAGTAACATTATGTGTTACACTTAAATACATCCCAGAGTAACATTATGTGTTACACTTAAATACATCCCAGAGTAACATTATGTGTCACACTTAAATACATCCCAGAGTAACTTAGTGTGGAGAGGTAACATTATGTGTTACACTTAAATACATCCCAGAGTAACTTAGTGTGTTACATTTAAATACATCCCAGAGTAAGTTAGTGTGGAGAGGTAACATTATGTGTTACACTTAAATACATCCCAGAGTAACTTAGTGTGTTACACTTAAATACATCCCAGAGTAACATAATGTGTCACACTTAAATACATCCCAGAGTAACTTAGTGTGGAGAGGTAACATTATGTGTTACACTTAAATACATCCCAGAGTAACTTAGTGTGTTACACTTAAATACATCCCAGAGTAACATTATGTGTCACACTTAAATACATCCCAGAATGACATTATGTGTTACACTTAAATACATCCCAGAGTAACAATATGTGTTACACTTAAATATATCCCAGAGAAACATTATGTGTTACACTTAAAAACATCCCAGAGTAACATTATGTGTCACACTTAAATATATCCCAGAGAAACATTATGTGTTACACTTAAAAACATCCCAGAGTAACATTATGTGTTACACTTAAATACATCCCAGAGTAACTTAGTGTGGAGAGGTAACATTATGTGTTACACTTAAATACATCCCAGAGTAACTTAGTGTGTTACACTTAAATACATCCCAGAGTAACTTAGTGTGTTACACTTAAATACATCTCAGAGTAACTTAGTGTGTTACACTTAAATACATCCCAGAGTAACTTAGTGTGTTACACTTAAATACATCCCAGAGTAACTTAGTGTGTTACACTTAAATACATACCAGAGTAACATTATGTGTCACACTTAAATACATCCCAGAGTAACATTATGTGTTACACTTAAATACATCCCAGAGTAACATTATGTGTTACACTTAAATACATCCCAGAGTAACATTATGTGTTACACTTAAATACATCCCAGAGTAACATTATGTGTCACACTTAAATACATCCCAGAGTAACTTAGTGTGGAGAGGTAACATTATGTGTTACACTTAAATACATCCCAGAGTAACTTAGTGTGTTACATTTAAATACATCCCAGAGTAACTTAGTGTGGAGAGGTAACATTATGTGTTACACTTAAATACATCCCAGAGTAACTTAGTGTGTTACACTTAAATACATCCCAGAGTAACATTATGTGTCACACTTAAATACATCCCAGAGTAACTTAGTGTGGAGAGGTAACATTATGTGTTACACTTAAATACATCCCAGAGTAACTTAGTGTGTTACACTTAAATACATCCCAGAGTAACATTATGTGTCACACTTAAATACATCCCAGAATAACATTATGTGTTACACTTAAATACATCCCAGAGTAACAATATGTGTTACACTTAAATATATCCCAGAGAAACATTATGTGTTACACTTAAAAACATCCCAGAGTAACATTATGTGTCACACTTAAATATATCCCAGAGAAACATTATGTGTTACACTTAAAAACATCCCAGAGTAACATTATGTGTCACACTTAAATACATCCCAAAGTAACATTATGTGTTACACTTAAATACATCCCAGAGTAACATTATGTGTCAAACTTAAATACATCCCAAAGTAACATTATGTGTTACACTTAAATACATCCCAGAATAACATTATGTGTTACACTTAAAGACATCCCAGAGTAACATTATGTGTTACACTTAAAGACATCCCAGAGTAACTTAGTGTGGAGAGGTAACATTATGTGTTACACTTAAATACATCCCAGAGTAACATTATGTGTTACACTTAAATACATCCCAGAATAACATTATGTGTTACACTTAAAGACATCCCAGAGTAACTTAGTGTGGAGAGGTAACATTATGTGTTACACTTAAATACATCCCAGAGTAACATTATGTGTTACACTTAAATACATCCCAGAGTAAAATTATGTGTTACACTTAAATCCATCCCAGAGTAACATTATGTGTTACACTTAAATACATCCCAGAGTAACATTATGTGTTACACTTAAATCCATCCCAGAGTAACATTATGTGTTACACTTAAATACATCCCAGAGTAACTTAGTGTGGAGAGGTAACATTATGTGTTACACTTAAATACATCCCAGAATAACATTATGTGTTACACTTAAATACATCCCAGAATAACATTATATGTTACACTTAAAGACATCCCAGAGTAACTTAGTGTGGAGAGGTAACATTATGTGTTACACTTAAATACATCCCAGAGGAACTTAGTGTGGAGAGGTAACATTATGTGTTACACTTAAATACATCCCAGAGTAACATTATGTGTTACACTTAAATACATCCCAGAGTAACTTAGTGTGGAGAGGTAACATTATGTGTTACACTTAAATACATCCCAGAGTAACTTAGTGTAGAGAGGTAACATTATGTGTCACACTTAAATACATCCCAGAGTAACATTATGTGTCACACTTAAATACATGCCAGAGTAACATTATGTGTTACACTTAAATACATGCCAGAGTAACATTATGTGTCACACTTAAATACATCCCAAAGTAACATTATGTGTTACACTTAAATACATCCCAGAGTAACTTAGTGTGGAGAGGTAACATTATGTGTTACACTTAAATACATCCCAGAGTAACTTAGTGTGTTACACTTAAATACATCCCAGAGTAACTTAGTGTGTTACACTTAAATACGTCTCAGAGTAACTTAGTGTGTTACACTTAAATACATCCCAGAGTAACTTAGTGTGTTACACTTAAATACATCCCAGAGTAACTTAGTGTGTTACACTTAAATACATACCAGAGTAACATTATGTGTCACACTTAAATACATCCCAGAGTAACATTATGTGTTACACTTAAATACATCCCAGAGTAACATTATGTGTTACACTTAAATACATCCCAGAGTAACATTATGTGTTACACTTAAATACATCCCAGAGTAACATTATGTGTCACACTTAAATACATCCCAGAGTAACTTAGTGTGGAGAGGTAACATTATGTGTTACACTTAAATACATCCCAGAGTAACTTAGTGTGTTACATTTAAATACATCCCAGAGTAACTTAGTGTGGAGAGGTAACATTATGTGTTACACTTAAATACATCCCAGAGTAACTTAGTGTGTTACACTTAAATACATCCCAGAGTAACATTATGTGTCACACTTAAATACATCCCAGAGTAACTTAGTGTGGAGAGGTAACATTATGTGTTACACTTAAATACATCCCAGAGTAACTTAGTGTGTTACACTTAAATACATCCCAGAGTAACTTAGTGTGTTACACTTAAATACATCCCAGAGTAACATTATGTGTCACACTTAAATACATCCCAGAATAACATTATGTGTTACACTTAAATACATCCCAGAGTAACAATATGTGTCACACTTAAATATATCCCAGAGAAACATTATGTGTTACACTTAAAAACATCCCAGAGTAACATTATGTGTCACACTTAAATACATCCCAAAGTAACATTATGTGTTACACTTAAATACATCCCAGAATAACATTATGTGTTACACTTAAAGACATCCCAGAGTAACATTATGTGTTACACTTAAAGACATCCCAGAGTAACTTAGTGTGGAGAGGTAACATTATGTGTTACACTTAAATACATCCCAGAGTAACATTATGTGTTACAGTTAAATACATCCCAGAATAACATTATGGGTTACACTTAAAGACATCCCAGAGTAACTTAGTGTGGAGAGGTAACATTATGTGTTACACTTAAATACATCCCAGAGTAACATTATGTGTTACACTTAAATACATCCCAGAGTAACATTATGTGTTACACTTAAATACATCCCAGAGTAACATTATGTGTTACACTTAAATCCATCCCAGAGTAACATTATGTGTTACACTTAAATACATCCCAGAGTAACTTAGTGTGGAGAGGTAACATTATGTGTTACACTTAAATCCTTCCCAGAGGAACTTAGTGTAGAGAGGTAACATTATGTGTCACACTTAAATACATCCCAGAGTAACATTATGTGTTACACTTAAATACATCCCAGAATAACATTATGTGTTACACTTAAATACATCACAGAATAACATTGTATGTTACACTTAAAGACATCCCAGAGTAACTTAGTGTGGAGAGGTAACATTATGTGTTACACTTAAATTCATCCCAGAGTAACATTATGTGTCACAGGTAAATACATCCCAGAGTAACATTATGTGTTACACTTAAATACATCCCAGAGTAACTTAGTGTGGAGAGATAACATTATGTGTTACACTTAAATACATCCCAGCGTAACATTATGTGTTACACTTAAATACATCCCAGAGTAACTTAGTGTAGAGAGGTAACATTATGTGTCACACTTAAATACATTCCAGAGTAACATTATGTGTCACACTTAAATACATCCCAGAGTAACATTATGTGTTACACTTAAATACATTCCAGAGTAACATTATGTGTTACACTTAAATACATCCCAGAGTAACATTATGTGTCACACTTAAATACATCCCAGAGTAACTTAGTGTAGAGAGGTAACATTATGTGTCACACTTAAATACATTCCAGAGTAACATTATGTGTCACACTTAAATACATCCCAGAGTAACATTATGTGTTACACTTAAATACATTCCAGAGTAACATTATGTGTCACACTTAAATACATTCCACAGTAACATTATGTGTTACACTTAAATACATCCCAGAGTAACATTGTGTTACACTTAAATACATCCCAAAGTAACATTATGTGTCACACTTAAATACATCCCAGAATAACATTATGTGTTACACTTAAAGACATCCCAGAGTAACTTAGTGTGGAGAGGTAACATTATGTGTTACACTTAAATACATCCCAGAGGAACTTAGTGTGGAGAGGTAACATTATGTGTTACACTTAAATACATCCCAGAGTAACATTATGTGTTACACTTAAATACATCCCAGAGTAACATTATGTGTTACACTTAAATACATCCCAGAGTAACTTAGTGTGGAGAGGTAACATTATGTGTTACACTTAAATACATCCCAGAGTAACTTAGTGTAGAGAGGTAACATTATGTGTCACACTTAAATACATCCCAGAGTAACATTATGTGTCACACTTAAATACATGCCAGAGTAACATTATGTGTTACACTTAAATACATCCCAGAGTAACATTATGTGTTACACTTAAATACATCCCAGAGTAACATTATGTGTCACACTTAAATACATCCCAGAGTAACTTAGTGTGGAGAGGTAACATTATGTGTTACACTTAAATACATCCCAGAGTAACTTAGTGTGTTACATTTAAATACATCCCAGAGTAACTTAGTGTGGAGAGGTAACATTATGTGTTACACTTAAATACATCCCAGAGTAACTTAGTGTGTTACACTTAAATACATCCCAGAGTAACATTATGTGTCACACTTAAATACATCCCAGAGTAACTTAGTGTGGAGAGGTAACATTATGTGTTACACTTAAATACATCCCAGAGTAACTTAGTGTGTTACACTTAAATACATCCCAGAGTAACTTAGTGTGTTACACTTAAATACATCCCAGAGTAACATTATGTGTCACACTTAAATACATCCCAGAATAACATTATGTGTTACACTTAAATACATCCCAGAGTAACAATATGTGTCACACTTAAATATATCCCAGAGAAACATTATGTGTTACACTTAAAAACATCCCAGAGTAACATTATGTGTCACACTTAAATACATCCCAAAGTAACATTATGTGTTACACTTAAATACATCCCAGAATAACATTATGTGTTACACTTAAAGACATCCCAGAGTAACATTATGTGTTACACTTAAAGACATCCCAGAGTAACTTAGTGTGGAGAGGTAACATTATGTGTTACACTTAAATACATCCCAGAGTAACATTATGTGTTACAGTTAAATACATCCCAGAATAACATTATGGGTTACACTTAAAGACATCCCAGAGTAACTTAGTGTGGAGAGGTAACATTATGTGTTACACTTAAATACATCCCAGAGTAACATTATGTGTTACACTTAAATACATCCCAGAGTAACATTATGTGTTACACTTAAATACATCCCAGAGTAACATTATGTGTTACACTTAAATCCATCCCAGAGTAACATTATGTGTTACACTTAAATACATCCCAGAGTAACTTAGTGTGGAGAGGTAACATTATGTGTTACACTTAAATCCTTCCCAGAGGAACTTAGTGTAGAGAGGTAACATTATGTGTCACACTTAAATACATCCCAGAGTAACATTATGTGTTACACTTAAATACATCCCAGAATAACATTATGTGTTACACTTAAATACATCACAGAATAACATTGTATGTTACACTTAAAGACATCCCAGAGTAACTTAGTGTGGAGAGGTAACATTATGTGTTACACTTAAATTCATCCCAGAGTAACATTATGTGTCACAGGTAAATACATCCCAGAGTAACATTATGTGTTACACTTAAATACATCCCAGAGTAACTTAGTGTGGAGAGATAACATTATGTGTTACACTTAAATACATCCCAGCGTAACATTATGTGTTACACTTAAATACATCCCAGAGTAACTTAGTGTAGAGAGGTAACATTATGTGTCACACTTAAATACATTCCAGAGTAACATTATGTGTCACACTTAAATACATCCCAGAGTAACATTATGTGTTACACTTAAATACATTCCAGAGTAACATTATGTGTTACACTTAAATACATCCCAGAGTAACATTATGTGTCACACTTAAATACATCCCAGAGTAACTTAGTGTAGAGAGGTAACATTATGTGTCACACTTAAATACATTCCAGAGTAACATTATGTGTCACACTTAAATACATCCCAGAGTAACATTATGTGTTACACTTAAATACATTCCAGAGTAACATTATGTGTCACACTTAAATACATTCCACAGTAACATTATGTGTTACACTTAAATACATCCCAGAGTAACATTGTGTTACACTTAAATACATCCCAGAGTAACATTATGTGTTACACTTAAATACATCACAGAATAACATTGTATGTTACACTTAAAGACATCCCAGAGTAACTTAGTGTGGAGAGGTAACATTATGTGTTACACTTAAATTCATCCCAGAGTAACATTATGTGTCACAGGTAAATACATCCCAGAGTAACATTATGTGTTACACTTAAATACATCCCAGAGTAACTTAGTGTGGAGAGATAACATTATGTGTTACACTTAAATACATCCCAGCGTAACATTATGTGTTACACTTAAATACATCCCAGAGTAACTTAGTGTAGAGAGGTAACATTATGTGTCACACTTAAATACATTCCAGAGTAACATTATGTGTCACACTTAAATACATCCCAGAGTAACATTATGTGTTACACTTAAATACATTCCAGAGTAACATTATGTGTTACACTTAAATACATCCCAGAGTAACATTATGTGTCACACTTAAATACATCCCAGAGTAACTTAGTGTAGAGAGGTAACATTATGTGTCACACTTAAATACATTCCAGAGTAACATTATGTGTCACACTTAAATACATCCCAGAGTAACATTATGTGTTACACTTAAATACATTCCAGAGTAACATTATGTGTCACACTTAAATACATTCCACAGTAACATTATGTGTTACACTTAAATACATCCCAGAGTAACATTGTGTTACACTTAAATACATCCCAAAGTAACATTATGTGTCACACTTAAATACATCCCAGAATAACATTATGTGTTACACTTAAAGACATCCCAGAGTAACTTAGTGTGGAGAGGTAACATTATGTGTTACACTTAAATACATCCCAGAGGAACTTAGTGTGGAGAGGTAACATTATGTGTTACACTTAAATACATCCCAGAGTAACATTATGTGTTACACTTAAATACATCCCAGAGTAACATTATGTGTTACACTTAAATACATCCCAGAGTAACTTAGTGTGGAGAGGTAACATTATGTGTTACACTTAAATACATCCCAGAGTAACTTAGTGTAGAGAGGTAACATTATGTGTCACACTTAAATACATCCCAGAGTAACATTATGTGTCACACTTAAATACATGCCAGAGTAACATTATGTGTTACACTTAAATACATGCCAGAGAAACATTATGTGTCACACTTAAATACATCCCAAAGTAACATTATGTGTTACACTTAAATACATCCCAGAGTAACTTAGTGTGGAGAGGTAACATTATGTGTTACACTTAAATACATCCCAGAGTAACTTAGTGTGTTACACTTAAATACATCCCAGAGTAACTTAGTGTGTTACACTTAAATACATCTCAGAGTAACTTAGTGTGTTACACTTAAATACATCCCAGAGTAACTTAGTGTGTTACACTTAAATACATCCCAGAGTAACTTAGTGTGTTACACTTAAATACATCCCAGAGTAACATTATGTGTTACACTTAAATACATCCCAGAGTAACATTATGTGTTACACTTAAATACATCCCAGAGTAACATTATGTGTCACACTTAAATACATCCCAGAGTAACTTAGTGTGGAGAGGTAACATTATGTGTTACACTTAAATACATCCCAGAGTAACTTAGTGTGTTACATTTAAATACATCCCAGAGTAACTTAGTGTGGAGAGGTAACATTATGTGTTACACTTAAATACATCCCAGAGTAACTTAGTGTGTTACACTTAAATACATCCCAGAGTAACATTATGTGTCACACTTAAATACATCCCAGAGTAACTTAGTGTGGAGAGGTAACATTATGTGTTACACTTAAATACATCCCAGAGTAACTTAGTGTGTTACACTTAAATACATCCCAGAGTAACATTATGTGTCACACTTAAATACATCCCAGAATAACATTATGTGTTACACTTAAATACATCCCAGAGTAACAATATGTGTTACACTTAAATATATCCCAGAGAAACATTGTGTTACACTTAAAAACATCCCAGAGTAACATTATGTGTCACACTTAAATATATCCCAGAGAAACATTATGTGTTACACTTAAAAACATCCCAGAGTAACATTATGTGTCACACTTAAATACATCCCAAAGTAACATTATGTGTTACACTTAAATACATCCCAGAGTAACATTATGTGTCAAACTTAAATACATCCCAAAGTAACATTATGTGTTACACTTAAATACATCCCAGAATAACATTATGTGTTACACTTAAAGACATCCCAGAGTAACATTATGTGTTACACTTAAAGACATCCCAGAGTAACTTAGTGTGGAGAGGTAACATTATGTGTTACACTTAAATACATCCCAGAGTAACATTATGTGTTACACTTAAATACATCCCAGAATAACATTATGTGTTACACTTAAAGACATCCCAGAGTAACTTAGTGTGGAGAGGTAACATTATGTGTTACACTTAAATACATCCCAGAGTAACATTATGTGTTACACTTAAATACATCCCAGAGTAAAATTATGTGTTACACTTAAATCCATCCCAGAGTAACATTATGTGTTACACTTAAATCCATCCCAGAGTAACATTATGTGTTACACTTAAATACATCCCAGAGTAACTTAGTGTGGAGAGGTAACATTATGTGTTACACTTAAATCCTTCCCAGAGGAACTTAGTGTAGAGAGGTAACATTATGTGTCACACTTATATACATCCCAGAGTAACATTATGTGTTACACTTAAATACATCCCAGAATAACATTATGTGTTACACTTAAATACATCCCAGAATAACATTATATGTTACACTTAAAGACATCCCAGAGTAACTTAGTGTGGAGAGGTAACATTATGTGTTACACTTAAATACATCCCAGAGTAACATTATGTGTCACAGGTAAATACATCCCAGAGTAACATTATGTGTTACACTTAAATCCATCCCAGAGTAACATTATGTGTTACACTTAAATACATCCCAGAGTAACATTATGTGTTACACTTAAATCCATCCCAGAGTAACATTATGTGTTACACTTAAATACATCCCAGAGTAACTTAGTGTGGAGAGGTAACATTGTGTTACACTTAAATCCTTCCCAGAGGAACTTAGTGTAGAGAGGTAACATTATGTGTCACACTTAAATACATCCCAGAGTAACATTATGTGTTACACTTAAATACATCCCAGAATAACATTATGTGTTACACTTAAATACATCCCAGAATAACATTATATGTTACACTTAAAGACATCCCAGAGTAACTTAGTGTGGAGAGGTAACATTATGTGTTACACTTAAATACATCCCAGAGTAACATTATGTGTTACACTTAAATACATCCCAGAGTAACTTAGTGTGGAGAGATAACATTATGTGTTACACTTAAATACATCCCAGCGTAACATTGTGTTACACTTAAATACATCCCAGTGTAACTTAGTGTAGAGAGGTAACATTATGCGTCACACTTAAATACATTCCAGAGTAACATTATGTGTCACACTTAAATACATCCCAGAGTAACATTATGTGTTACACTTAAATACATTCCAGAGTAACATTATGTGTTACACTTAAATACATCCCAGAGTAACATTATGTGTCACACTTAAATACATCCCAGAGTAACTTAGTGTAGAGAGGTAACATTATGTGTCACACTTAAATACATTCCAGAGTAACATTATGTGTCACACTTAAATACATCCCAGAGTAACATTATGTGTTACACTTAAATACATTCCAGAGTAACATTATGTGTCACACTTAAATACATTCCACAGTAACATTATGTGTTACACTTAAATACATCCCAGAGTAACATTGTGTTACACTTAAATACATCCCAGAGTAACATTATGTGTCACACTTAAATACATCCTAAAGTAACATTATGTGTTACACTTAAATACATCCCAGAGTAACATTATGTGTCAAACTTAAATACATCCCAAAGTAACTTAGTGTGGAGAGGTAACATTATGTGTTACACTTAAATACATCCCAGAGGAACTTAGTGTGGAGAGGTAACATTATGTGTTACACTTAAATACATCCCAGAGTAACATTATGTGTTACACTTAAAGACATCCCAGAGTAACTTAGTGTGGAGAGGTAACATTATGTGTTACACTTAAATACATCCCAGAGGAACTTAGTGTGGAGAGGTAACATTATGTGTTACACTTAAATACATCCCAGAGTAACATTATGTGTTACACTTAAATACATCCCAGAGTAACATTATGTGTTACACTTAAATACATCCCAGAGTAACTTAGTGTGGAGAGGTAACATTATGTGTTACACTTAAATACATCCCAGAGTAACTTAGTGTAGAGAGGTAACATTATGTGTCACACTTAAATACATCCCAGAGTAACATTATGTGTCACACTTAAATACATGCCAGAGTAACATTATGTGTTACACTTAAATACATGCCAGAGTAACATTATGTGTCACACTTAAATACATCCCAAAGTAACATTATGTGTTACACTTAAATACATCCCAGAGTAACTTAGTGTGGAGAGGTAACATTATGTGTTACACTTAAATACATCCCAGAGTAACATTATGTGTCACACGTAAATACATCCCAGAGTAACATTATGTGTCACACTTAAATACATCCCAGAGTAACATTATGTGTCACACTTAAATACATCCCAGAGTAACATTATGTGTCACACTTAAATACATCCCAGAGTAACTTAGTGTGGAGAGATAACATTATGTGTCACACTTAAATACATCCCAGAGTAACATTATGTGTTACACTTAAATACATCCCAGAGTAACATTATGTGTTACACTTAAATACATCCCAGAGTAACTTAGTGTGGAGAGGTAACATTATGTGTTACACTTAAATACATTCCAGAGTAACATTATGTGTCACACTTAAATACATTCCACAGTAACATTATGTGTTACACTTAAATACATCCCAGAGTAACATTGTGTTACACTTAAATACATCCCAGAGTAACATTATGTGTCACACTTAAATACATCCTAAAGTAACATTATGTGTTACACTTAAATACATCCCAGAGTAACATTATGTGTCAAACTTAAATACATCCCAAAGTAACTTAGTGTGGAGAGGTAACATTATGTGTTACACTTAAATACATCCCAGAGGAACTTAGTGTGGAGAGGTAACATTATGTGTTACACTTAAATACATCCCAGAGTAACATTATGTGTTACACTTAAAGACATCCCAGAGTAACTTAGTGTGGAGAGGTAACATTATGTGTTACACTTAAATACATCCCAGAGGAACTTAGTGTGGAGAGGTAACATTATGTGTTACACTTAAATACATCCCAGAGTAACATTATGTGTTACACTTAAATACATCCCAGAGTAACATTATGTGTTACACTTAAATACATCCCAGAGTAACTTAGTGTGGAGAGGTAACATTATGTGTTACACTTAAATACATCCCAGAGTAACTTAGTGTAGAGAGGTAACATTATGTGTTACACTTAAATACATCCCAGAGTAACATTATGTGTTACACTTAAATACATGCCAGAGTAACATTATGTGTCACACTTAAATACATCCCAAAGTAACATTATGTGTTACACTTAAATACATCCCAGAGTAACTTAGTGTGGAGAGGTAACATTATGTGTTACACTTAAATACATCCCAGAGTAACATTATGTGTCACACGTAAATACATCCCAGAGTAACATTATGTGTCACACTTAAATACATCCCAGAGTAACATTATGTGTCACACTTAAATACATCCCAGAGTAACTTTGTGTGTTACACTTAAATACATCCCAGAGTAACTTAGTGTGGAGAGATAACATTATGTGTCACACTTAAATACATCCCAGAGTAACATTATGTGTTACACTTAAATACATCCCAGAGTAACATTATGTGTTACACTTAAATACATCCCAGAGTAACTTAGTGTGGAGAGGTAACATTATGTGTTACACTTAAATACATCCCAGAGTAACTTAGTGTAGAGAGGTAACATTATGTGTAACACTTAAATACATCCCAGAGTAACATTATGTGTCACACTTAAATACATGCCAGAGTAACATTATGTGTCACACTTAAATACATCCCAAAGTAACATTATGTGTTACACTTAAATACATCCCAGAGTAACTTAGTGTGGAGAGGTAACATTATGTGTTACACTTAAATACATCCCAGAGTAACATTATGTGTCACACGTAAATACATCCCAGAGTAACATTATGTGTCACACTTAAATACATCCCAGAGTAACATTATGTGTCACACTTAAATACATCCCAGAGTAACTTTGTGTGTTACACTTAAATACATCCCAGAGTAACTTAGTGTGTTACACTTAAATACATCTCAGAGTAACTTAGTGTTACACTTAAATACATCCCAGAGTAACTTAGTGTGTTACACTTAAATACATCCCAGAGTAACTTTGTGTGTTACACTTAAATACATCCCAGAGTAACATTATGTGACACACTTAAATACACCCCAGAGTAACATTATGTGTCACACTTAAATACACCCCAGAGTAACATTATGTGTCACACTTAAATACATCCCAGAGTAACATTATGCGTCACACTTAAATACATCCCAGAGTAACATCATGTATTATGGGGGGGGGGGGGGGGGGGGGGGGCAAACAATCATCCAAAATGCTGAGGATGTCGTGCTGCTAGCTCCGCAGCCCAGGCATGTCCAAAGGGGGGGGGAGGAAACACAAAGCCTGGATCCTGCTGGAGGCTGGAAGGAGACATTCAGTCACACATTACAGCAGCTATCTGCAACTCCAACAAAACGGCTAGCCACATCATTAGCCACACAAACTGGGGACAGCAGCGGCTTCTTCTTCTTTGGATTTTATTGGCAGCTGGCATCCAAAAAGTTGCACTACTGCCATCTGCTGGATTTAATTATTACTCACATTCCTAAATCCTCCTCAATAAACCTGTTCTCAAGAGATATTTAAACAAACATCTTCAGCCTCTCCCTCTCTCCCCTCACTCCAAAATACTTTTTAAATCTCTTCTCACGAGTCCCTCTCTCTCTCCATTTCTGACATCATGTTCTGTCTATGTGCTACATACTTTCTACATTTAATAACTACATGTTCAACTGTTTCTGTACCTCACAAAGACCGGATGAATGTTTTCCAGTGATATGTAGAGTACTATTTAAATGACTGTGACTGATTCTTAACCTGGTCTTTACGTCCTCCTCTCTTCTGTTGCTCCCTCTGTATTTTACTTTATCTATTTCCCTCTGAATGGAGTATAAATGTCTTCCCTTTGTCTGATTGTTCTAATATTGTTGCCATTCCTGTTTAATTTTACTCCATGTGACTCGTTTCCCCTCTGACTTAGATCATTTGATGTTAATATCAATCCTCTCTTTCTTTACAGCTTCCTTTGCCAACCTGTCCACCTTTTCATTTCCTGCTATACCTGAATGTGCTGGAACCCACATGAACATCACATCTGTCCCCTGTTTAACCACCTGGGAATGTGTAAATATGATTTCATATAATAAATCTTGACGACTGTGAGATGATCCTGATTGAACACTGTATAAAGCGCTGACTGAATCACTGCATATCAGCACTTTCCTTCCTTTCATTTGCTCAACACATTCTAATGCAACTAAAATGGCGTACAACTCTACTGTGTAAACGTTCAGGAAATCTGACGTTCTCTTCACTACTTCAACATTGAATTTTGGGATAAACGCAGCTGATCCTGTTGCATTTGTCATCGGGTCTTTAGATCCATCTGTGAATACTTGTACATGATCTCCATATCTCTGTTCTATGTGTTCATAGAATTCACTAACTAAATCAACATTTCTTTTTCTTTCCTTTATCTTTAGTAACTCCGAGTCTACTTCAGCTGTCTCAAGCATCCACATTGAAACTGGTGGCCATAAAACAGTTGGACTGATATCCTTGTCATTCATCTCTCGCCACTCTATCCCCTATCCATCCAAAACTGGACTTAGTTGTTCTCTCTTTTTCCCAGCAATCCTTTAACACTGATTTTGTTGGGTGACTATCTCCATGTCCTCTCAAGTTCAGCCAATAATTTGTTAATAGATGTTTCCTCCTTAAACATAGTGGCATCTCTCCTACTTCTACCTGAAGTGCACATATTGGAGATGATTTCACTGCCCCAATGCATATCCTAAGAGCCTGTGCCTGAATCATTTCTAACTGTGTTGTCTTTGCTGCAGATCCATATACCACACTCCCATACTCAATCCTAGTTCTGATTAACACCACATATATATATTTTAAGGCAGCAACATCAGCTCCCCAATCCATTCCTACGAGACATCTCATTACATTTATTACTTTTTTGCATTTATCAACAATATTCTTTATGTGTTTATTTACAATAAAATGTATATTCTTTCCTTTTATCCACAATGCTCCATCATCCGCAAACAATGATCTTCCTATATCTGTTGGGATATTATCAAATATATCATTTATCATAATTGAAAATAAAATCGGACTTATCACACTTCCCTGTGGTGTTCCATTCTCCACAACATACTTTTTAGATATTTCATCACCTATTTTAACTTGAATCGATCTCTTGTTCAGAAGATCCATTATCCAATTAAAAATCCTTCCCTTGACTCCCATGAGATGTAACTTAATCAAAAGTCCCTCTATCCAAAGCATATCATGTGCTTTCTCAACATCAAAAAATACTGCAACTACTGTTTCTTTTGTAACCTGAGCTTTTCTTACGTCTTCTAAGCTTACCACCGGATCCATAGTTCCTCGCCCTTTTCTAAACCCACTCTGATATTCCGCCATCATACATCTTTTCTCTAGATAGTACACCATTCTTTCATTTACCATGGGCTCCATCAGTTTACAAACATGTGATGTTAAGGCGATTGGCCTGTAGTTTGCTGCATTACTTGGATCTTTTCCTGGTTTCCTTATAGGAACAATCACTGCCTCCTTCCAGCTAATTGGCAACCTCCCTTCCTCCCATACTTTATTATACAACATTAACAATCTGCTAAGTGCCTCTGTACTTAAATGCTTTAACATGATATAACATATCTCATCTTTCCCTGGAGCACTCATTCCAGACTTAGCCAATGATTTTGTTCGCTCTCTCATTGTAAAAGTTACACTAATCTCATCCTCAACATGATTTTTCTTACTCAGTGCTTCAATATTTTCAAATTTTGTTTTGTCCCTGTACCTTTTTGCTTCCTCACTCAGATTATTAGAACTGTTTATTGTAGCAAACGTTTTAACCATTAATTCTGCTTTTTCTTTATTAGTTATTGCACCATCCTTTCCGTCATTTAAAACAGGATAATTCCAATCTCTTCTGTCCCCTCTCATCCTTCTAATCATGACCCAAATGTCTCCTACTGGGGTCTTCCCTATTGTACCACAAAATGTTCTCCACTAAGTTCTTTTTGCTTCTCTTACAGTCCTCCTGACTTCTGCCTGAGATGTTTTGTACTGTATCATATGTTGGAAATTATGAGTTCTTTTCAGTATTTTAAATACCGTTTCTGTTTTTCACTGCTACTTTACACACCTCATTCCACCATGGAACCACTTTCTCCTTTGTTTTTACTTTACTTTTAGGGACTGACAATAGAGCAGCATTAATTATACTTGCTTTTATTTTGTTATCTACATCTTCTATATCCATATTACTACATACTTGTAGTAATAGTCTCTCACTTTCTTTCTTAAACAACTCCCAATTGGCTTTTCCAAATATCCACTTACCCCTTCTGTTTCTTAATATAGGTGGAGTTTTAACATTTACTTTACAAATGATTGGATAATGGTCACTCCCTATGGTTCCCTTATTGTACATCTTCCACTCACATATTGCAGCAATATTACTTGATACCAATGTAAGATCTAGTACTGACTCTTTCCCTGATACAACATCTATCCTGGTTTTACTACCATCATTCAAGCAAACTAAGTTCTTGTCTTCCAACAAATCCTCTATTACCTCTCCATTAATGTCGGTTTTCTCACTACCCCACAGTGAATTATGAGCATTAAAATCCCCACACCAAATAATATTAGTCTTTTCCAGTCCTTCTATGTTACCTAGTTTATCTAACTCCAGCCTTTTGCATGGGTTATACTAATTCAATATAACCAGACTCTTCTTCCCAGCCCATACCTCTACTGCTATGTATTCATCTTCATTTCCTAACCCTACTACTCCATATGGCATCCCTTCTTTGATGAAGGTTGCACATGAAGTGTCTTAAATATCTAGGACAGAGATATTATATTGCTCTTTTAGTTGTATAACGCACACATCTGGAAAGAATTTGTATCTGATAGAGGAGTCCCCTTCAGTTGAATGTTTGCTCAGAGGTGTTGTTCTATGAGTTGCCAGGGAATGCCTAAATCTAAGACAGGATCCCCCACAGTGGAAGGTAAACAAGGGGACCCCTGTGTCCAGAGAGATACCCAAGAACAGGAAACAGATGTCCTCATGTGTCCTGTGACATTATGTATAAATAGCACTCTCAATGTATGTTCGAGAGAGATCATTATTGGCTTCTTGACTCTCCTGAGCAGACGTGTTCAGTGATTCTGCAACTTGTTAATAAATAATTCTGTTTAAAAGCAAGTCAGTCTCAACGGCGAAATTCTTCATCACCAAACATATCATCAACAACGGAAATCCACATCACACATCCCCCACCCCCTCTGTCTTTCCTATCTCGCCTGATCGCTACAAAACCATACACTACAAAGTCCAAATTAGGCTTTAGCCATGTCTTTTGAATACACTAAATATCAGGCCTCTCATTTCTACTCTCGATACATTTCTTAAAATCCTGTCCATTAGCTATCAAACTTTTTGCATTCCATTGTAATATTAAAATGATTAAGATTAACCCACACATGTTACTTCTTGGCTAGATTGTTCACTGAGACTGTCCCGAATCTCCTCCCATTTCAACCCTATCATATCAAGGTGGTGCACTGCTGCTTTAACAATTTGAATCCTTTCTGTTTTTGACTTCACATCTGCATTTATCACTCCTGCAATAAAAGTTACCAGATTCTTCTTTTCGCTCCACATCTCTTTTTCCACTCTGCTCCTCCTTTCCTGTCATGCCCCTTTTTCCATATGCTTGATTCATGTTATTTTCCTTTTGTCCATATCTCTTCCCTACCTCTGCATATGACACCTTCTCTTTCATTTTGATCTGTTGGACTTCTACCTCGCGTTTTTGTGCTTCACATCCCCAATAAGCAACACTGTGCTCACCTCCACAACTGCAACACTTTGGTCTGACCCCTTCTCCACACTTCCCATACTCATGATCTCCACCACATCTTGCACATCTCCTCTTCCCTTTACAATCTTCAGCCACATGTCCAAATTCTTGACACTGAAAACATCTCATTGGTTTCGGTATAAACTCTCTTACACTATACCTTATAAACCCAAAGAAAATGTCTCTGGGAATTTCCTTGGTCTCAAACTCAACCAGAACAGTCTCAGTCTCTCTTTTCTCCACTCCCCTCATCATTCTTCTTGCATTTCTGACTGTACTGTTACGTACTTTAAGATGCTCAGCTAGCTCTTTCATTGTAACAGTTAGTGGCGCTCCAGTAATCACACCCTTTCCACCTTCATTTCTCCCCCCCCCCCCTCTTACTACTTGACTCACCTTTGCTTTCCCCACGTGTTAACTTTTTTTGGTTTTTTCAATTTGTCCCTCACTGTGACAACCAATCAACAAATTTCCATCCCCCAAACTTTTAGCAAAGTTCACCTCTCCTACCTGCGCTCTAATGACTTTGGTCAGTTTCATTGGATCTGATTTTTTTACACCTCCCTCTCCTTCAAACCTGATCACTACATTTACTTTCTTTGCTTCCACTTCGCTATCTTCGCTTATCCCGTCATTCTCTGTCCCTCCCTGAGTTCCCTGAAGTTTCTTCCTCTTTCGGCTCCTTTTTGCCTTCTTACCTCTTACCTTTTCCCATTCACTTTCTATCCCTCCATTTCTCTCTTCCTCACTTAAGCCCATGCTATTGCTCTCAAACTCACTCTCCCTATCCGCCATCAGTGCGGGAATATCGTTCCGGACCTATACAGGCCGTCGGTCGATACCACACACTGCTTTCCCTACTCTACTCTACCTACCTATACCGATCGTTAAAACAGTCTTTCAAAAGATTTAGAATATCAAAAGTTTGTTTGAATTTTCCGCTCTTCCACACTACTCATACGTCACTTCCGATCTAACATCTAATTTTTCTCCATCTTCTGTTTTTATTGGCAGCTGGCATCCAAAAAGTGTCATCACTGCCATCTGCTGGATTTAACTATCCCTCAACAGACCTGTTCTCAAAAAATATTAAACAAACATCTTCAGCCTCTCCCTCTCTCCCCTCACTCCAAAATACTTTTTAAATCTCTTCTCACTTGTCTCTTCCCTCTCTCTCCATTTCTGACATCATGTTCTGTCTGTGTGTTTAAAACTTTCTACATTTAATAACTACATGTTCAACTGTTTCTGTACCTCACAAAGACCAGATGAATGTTTTCCAGTGATATGTAGAGTACTATTTAAATGACTGTGACTGATTCTTAACCTGGTCATTACGACCTCCTCTCTTATGTTGCCCCCCCCCCTCTCTTACTTTATCTATTTTCCTCTGAATGGAGTATAAATGTCTTCCCTTTGTCTTACTGAGATTCCTGTTTGATTTGACATGTGACTCTTTTCCCCTCTGACTTCAATCATTTAATGTTAACATCACTCCTCTCCAGCTTTTCATTTCCTGCTCTGCCTGTATGTGCAGAAATCAACATGAATACCACCTCTGACCCCTGTCTGACCTCTCTCCCACAGCTCTGTGCACTGCTTGAGTAAAGAGAGGCTGACGTCATAGTCCTCATTGGGAGTGTGATGTCACTTTTTCACCCACAGTAACTTCATCAAGAGTCCCTCTCTCCACATCAAATGCTTTTTCAACATCCAAAAATACTGCAACTACTGTTTCTTTTGTAACCTGAGCTTCTCTTACAACGTCCTCTAAACTCATCACTGGATCCATGGTTCCTCGTTCTTTTCTAAACCCACTCTGGTATTCCTCCATCATCCCTCTTTTCTCTAAATAATATTCCATTCTTTAATTTACCACGGGCTCCATCACTTTACAAATATGTGACGTTAAGGTGATTGGCCTGTAGTTAGCTGCAGTGCTTGGATCTTTTCCGGCTGGCCTGCACTACCACCCCTGCAAAGTGCCTCTTCAACCCCTGTATCAAGAGGGACACAGCCGCGGACAGCTGCGAAAGGGAAGGTTAGGAACAAACCTCCCCCACAAATGAATGTGGAACTACAGAACAGATATTCCCCTCTGTTGCAGAGCCCTGGATCTTCATCTGGTTCTCCATCCTCAGACACCAGGGTAAGGACTGAAAACATATCAAAAAGTAAAAGGCTACAGGGAAAGCTAAAGCCTGGGCTTGAAACTCTGATTGTGGGTGACTTTGCTGTTAAAGATGTGCAAAGGATGTGCGGTAAAAACACAGAAGTACTGTGTTTTCCCAGAGATATGGTCTCTGATTTAGCAGAAAGGATCCTGCATACTGTGGCTGAACACCCGACTGTGAAGAATGTCATACTGCACATTGGGCCAAATGATGTCACAAAACAACAATCTGAAGTCTTGAAGCAGGACTTCACTGGTCTGCTGAAGATGGTCAGCCCCTTGGATGTGGATGTGTTCATAGAGAGGAGAAGAAGAAGAACATACTCACTGATTATTTGGATGTTAGTAAGAGTTTTTAGATCACGCTCATTCTGTATCAGTTTACATGAAATGTGAAGCTACGAGCTAACTAAAGAGCGCTAACATTAGCATGCTAACACAACAATGCAGGACACAGGTGATTGTAGCTTGAGCCAACCCAGTCTCATGTCAAAATGTGTAATACCTTCGTTGGTCCACAGCTCAAAACGTAGTAGTTTCACAATAATGGCTCTAAAATTGTGACACATTTCCTTTTGTCTATTCTTTTGTATAGGCATACCTCAGGTCACGTGACTGCCCAGTTTTCCCCTGATGAAAAAAAAACATGGCGGACATCCCTTCTATTTTCGGTGGAAAATGTAATATTTTAAGATAGTTTGAGGCTTAAGTGTCGTTTTGATAACTTTTCTGGCGAGAACTGTATATTGTATCTTGATAATCTTCGTTCGGTTTATGTTTATGATCTTTAGTTTGTTCGTTTCTACGAAGATTCTTTCAGGTCTCGATAGAAAAACGTTGGGATGTTACGTTTTCTACTGTTGCTATGGTGGTTGCTATGGACGCTATCAACAACGAACCGGAAGGAAGTGGACGTTCGGTCCGCGGCTCTTTTTTCGGCGGCTCTGATTCCGGAATTAAATTTTCCCATTCAAATCCTCCATTGATTTTTACACAAAATCCTTATATCAAGAGATTGGCGCCTAGGACCAAGACAACAAGCTACCCCAACACTCGAGACTATAGTACGTTCAATTCGGCACCAAAACGGCGTTAAAAACAGAAACAAAGGTATAGGTTCAAGACTGTGTACATCATTTTCGTCTGGAGTCAAGGAACTACCCATCCCACAATCCATTGCGAATGATATCGTTTATTCAGTCTTTCAGGTCTCGCCCGAAAAAACGTTGGACTGTCACGTTTTCTACTGTTGCTATGGTGGTTGCTATGGACGCTATTAACAACGAACCGGAAGGAAGTGGACGTTCGGTTCGCGGCTCTTAAAACGGTTTACATCAGACCCTAGACATCAAACTAAGCTCCTATGTAATAAATAATGATTTCTGTTACATTTTTATGGATGTCTTACATTACAACCAAATTTAATAAAACGATTGGAACAGATCGATGAATATTAGCAACATTATAAACTATAAAATGTAACAATACATAAAGACAATACTGTACAGTTCATGTGTGATTTATATGATTTTATTTAACAAAATAATCCTGACAGATTAATAATATATTTTAAAACAGGTTTGATTTGAACACTTTTTTACAATATATATAGTCTAGATTATTTTACAAAACCCATTCGGCTTTAGTAAATATTTGATATAGTGGGTAGATATACATTTTTTACAACCCTAATTATGTTCCCTCTGTGCACAACGCCAGACATAACTACCAAAATTCCCGTTTCTAGAATAATTCAAAATATCCGAAATTAACTGTATGTATATCTATATGTACTTCATTTTAACATAGATCATATATGTACTATGCAATAAATACTTCGGCCACACAAGATCCGTGACATATTCAGTGAATATATCTTTTGTCAGCCTTTTATAATCCTAGTTACAACCTTTTTTTGGAAACGGAAAAGACTACAATTATGGCGCCATTCAGTATCAAGCTGTATGACTTGACTCTGAGGAATTGTAGTCTTTTAGACAAATCTCAGGGTTTCCCTTACCTAAGAAGTAATATATATTTAATTGAGGGTACACAGGGGAGTTTAATTGGATGGTTAACACATTTATGTTATCAGATATTTAAAAAATAATTGATAGATTTGTTAAAATGTATTTTAACCATATATAGCAGCTCCCACTGTTGTTTTGGTGAGCTGACTACCCTCACATTGTACTTTGTTCCAAGACCTCTCTAAAGCAGTTATTCCCATGTCTGTAGCCCCTTTTGTTGCTGAGGTATAAGCCTTCAAACATGCCCTTGGGTCAAGGTTCAAAGGGCATTATTTCAAAACAGGGGTCATGTTGAAACCTCATTTTCACATATGTTACTCTCCAGGATGAGACCTTTCCAACGATGTATGTCGTTCAGCTCTAAGCCAAAAACTTAAATATTCTCATTTCATAGGTATGGGGTCTTGTAGTCATACTTTCATAGAGCTCTTTCAAAGCCCAGTACATAAAATGTTTTTTTTTTTTTTTTTTTTTTTTTTCAATTTTGTTTGTTTGTTTTGGTGTAAGTATATCATAAAATCTGGGGAACTATATGCTTGGAGGACAGCCTTAAGTGCTTGGTTTAGAATTATGGCTAAAAGTAAAAATCTCTTATGCTCTTCTCCATATTAATTCATCCTAGTACTTTTTTTTATCCTTCTTTCCTTATAGAAGAGTTAATCTAATTTGTCATCATTTATTGTTTTAATATTCAGTTTAATGTCTTTCATGGAGCAACAGGGTTGAACAGGTAAAAAGGCTTCATGTCTCTGCTAGGCCTCAAATGGTCAAATTAGCTCTTTTAAGCACCTTTAAAAGGAGTTTTTAACATCAGTCTTGTTTACAAAGCATACAGCATATAGTGGAGAATGACCCTCTGTCTTTTGGAACATTTTCACACTTTTTAACACCCTTTTATGATGTTTTGATAAAAGTGTTTCAATTGTGAAAAGTTTGGCAAATTGAGAGTGGGGCCGTAAGTGACTTGTGGGCTCAGAGACCTAGGATGTTGATTTTTGTTTTGGTGACAGTTCCCAATCTCACAAACAACTGGTGAAAATTGGGGGTTCTAGGTCAAACATAAGTGTATGAAAAAGGGATTTAAAATTTGAGTCTACGGAGAGGGGGGAGGGGCCTTTAAACCGACAGTGGGCATGACTGCACGATTGCGCATGTCAGCAGTACACTGGCAGACTATAGCATAATGGGCTTTTTGAATGGGTTTTTGCTTAGATTCCTGGAATGGGATCTTTGGTTAACACAGATTTAAAATGTGTTTTTGCAACCAACCTTAAAAAACACAGTAAATACCCCCTGAAAGATCTAATAAAGAGGTCGCTCACAAGTGACGATTATCAAGACGTCATTATTTGATGTCAGTGTCATGTGCCCGTTTGTAGTTCTTATTGCCAGCCGTTTACTTTATTGACTGTATTTTCTGGTATTAATCTAATCCGTCAGGATTATTTTGTTAAATAAAATTATGAAATCATATAAATCACACATGAACTGTACAGTATTGTCTTCATGTATTGTTACATTTTATAGTTTATAATGTTGCTAATATTCATCGATCTGTTCCAATCGTTTTATTAAATTTGGTTGTAATGTAAGACATCCATAAAAATGTAACAGAAATCATTATTTATTACATAGGAGCTTAGTTTGATGTCTAGGGTCTGATGTAAACCGTTTTAAGAGCCGCGAACCGAACGTCCATTTCCTTACGGTTCGTTGTTAATAGCGTCCATAGCAACCACCATAGCAACAGTAGAAAACGTGACAGTCCAACGTTTTTTCGGGCGAGACCTGACAGAATCTTCGTAGAAACAAACTAAAAATCATAAACATAAACCGAACGAAGATTATCAAGATACAATATACATTTCTCACCAGAAAAGTTATCAAAACGACACTTAAGCCTCAAACTATCTTAAAATATTACATTTTCCACCGAAAATAGAAGGGATGTCCGCCATGTTTTTTTTTTCATCAGGGGAAAACTGGGCAGTCACGTGACCTGAGGTATGCCTATACAAAAGAATAGGCAAAAGGAAACGTAGGCATGTCACAATTTTAGAGCCTTTATTGTGAAACTACTACGTTTTGTATATGGAGAAGAGAAGGGGACCAAGCACTGACCCTTGAGGTACCCCTGTGGATAAGCTGTGTGCTTTGGACACAACACTCTAAAAGATCGCCCAGAGAGGTAGGACACGAACCAGCAGAGGGCAGATCCTGAGATGTTCAGAGAGCGTGGATAGGAGGATTTGATGGTTGACTGTGTCAAAGGCAGCAGACATGTCTAGCAGTAATAGAACTGAGGACTGTTATTATATAAGACTAAAGAGCTACGAGCTAACTAAAGAGCGCTAACATTAGCATGCTAACACAACAATGCAGGACACAAGTGATTGCAGCTCGAGCAAAGGACGGTTTGCGCTCAATGGCGCTTAATTATGTTGCGTTCTAATTCATAACTCCTTCATGTGAACACTCGAGTTCACATGAAGGAGTTATGAATTCCTGTGTATTTACATTCCCTCGAGTGGAGGGGGGTTGGAGGTGTGTCTCTGTAGGAGAGTGGAGGCTTCAGTATGGAGGAGGTGTGGCCAAACAGCTGTTTGTTTTGGTTTTATGTTGGTGCTCAAGGCCGCCATCTACTGGATCAAAAAGTCACACATTTTTCCTTGAAGCAAGTTTTACGTGTCACATTTTTATCTCAATTGTTTTTGCTTTACATTGTTTATTAGTATTTGAAGTGATTTTATTGCTATTTCACAGATGTATTTGTTATAAACTGTAATGTTTGTATTTTTTTATTTTAATGTAATTTTTATTTATTGAACAGTAATGTTATTAATTGCATGCATTCACAACAAATTAGTCAATATAATGTGAACTTACATAAATCGTCTGTTGAAAATAAACTTTATTTGGTTGTGAAATTTAGGAATATAAATGTCTTTTTCAGTACGAAAATAAAATCGTGATTGCTCGAGTCTTACAGACAAAGATAAAACAAGACAGTTGACCAGCAACACAAGTTAGGCCTTTGTCATCGTCAGTGTCTTCTTTCTTCTTTATCCATCAGCCAACACTACGTCCCTGATACGATCTGCCCGCAGTCGACTTTGATTCAATCACAAGTCGATTTAAATGACTCTTTGTTATTCTAATACTCTTCCACGTATTTCTGTATCCAGACTTTTTCCATAAAATCACCTGTTGCTTTAATCATGTAATTAATTCTTAACAGTTAGAGCCATTTTTGTGTGTTCAATATGTGTGTTCTCTGTTGTAATTCCTTGTTGTCACACTAGGTGGCATCCTCACTATGGCATATGGTGAAGGTACAAGTTGAGGAAGGTGTAATCACTGTCAGCAGTTTGTAGAACTAATTTCATGTTCATATATTTGAAAATGTTTCATCTACTTAGCCTACCAATTTATCAATCAGCTGTTACTCTGTCACTGTTTCTCCATAGCAACTCCCGCCCTTCACGCAGCTGCCTGAGTCTCTGTACCTCTGATATGATTTTTGAGTCAGAGAGGTGTCAAACAAACCGACCTAATACTGATTATTAATGAGGATCATTTCATAAAAGACGGAAAATATGTGACATTTACAGGGTTAGGACACGTTTAAAGATGTCTAAATGCTGTACTTTGAATGATAGTTTGTCATTGACATGTGTTTTTACTGAAACAAAGAAAAAACTGAGTTCAAATGATTATAATGACTCTCCTTACACCTCATGTAAAAACCAAGAACCTCTTCATATGGAAACTAAATATTTCAATATGTTTCATTAGTAAAGTTGAAATGTTGGACACAACACGTCTCCTACTTCACTGTAAAGTCTCAGTGTTTGTGTGTTTGTTGTTTCATCACACTGTAAGTTTCATACTGCACTCTGATTGGCTCCTCACTAGTGACGACGTCATGAATCCTGCAGGTAAGTCCAGGTGTTAAACTGCTGCTCTTTGTGAAATCTCTCAGTTTATCACTCATTCTCTTCTCTATATATAACTGACTCTCAGTGGTGGACTCTATAACAGAGGCGTTCAGACTGTGAGGAGAGCTGGCAGCAGAGACGTGAGTGCTGATAGGGACAGGTGTGTGCAGGTATTGGAAACAAGAAACAGGAAGTTAGTTATTCTGGTTTGTCAGCAGGGGGAGCTTTAGCAGTGACACACAGATACTGTAAATCACCTGTAGTAGTCCCTTCTTTAGTGCAGTCATACCTGCGTCAGGTGTGAACACAGACAGATTTTGATTGGCTGTGACTGACACTTGAACTCTGCTTTGATAATAAGTGCAGAAGCTGCCTGAGAATCCTCGTGTTTGAACGTTTTCTTCAGGATCAAAGTAATCCAGTGATATTTGTGTGAACAACATGAGAACAGGAGCTGCTAACAGCTCATTCAGCTCACTGTTCATGGACACTATTGGACTGAATGTTAACCAAAATAAAAAACAGACCTTCATGTGTCGCTTCATGGAGACATTGGACTTCATGTTGACCTCCACAAAACCCAAAGAATTATGGGAAGTGTAGTCCAGAGCAGGTTTACCCTGAAAACTGAGGATAAGGAAAGAATATTAATTAAAAACTGTGAACTGAAGGGATGAACAGTAGTGGTTTTATAAATGATACATAATATACTGTGGGGCTGGGCACTTAATCGAAACTGACATTCAGAACCTCTAATCTATGTAATCTTGCCCATGCCAATTATTTCAATTATTTTCAGGGCAGAGTCATGTGACGACACGACCAATCCACGACATGGAAGTAATGTCCGTCGTTTGGACACATTTTGTCTTTAGGGAAGACGACACCGAACAAAAAAAAGTCAAATGTAAACACTGCGGGAAAACAGTTTCCAAGAAATGCAAGTTATTTATTTTCTACTGTTTTAGAAAAGTTAATTTCTACTCTAAAACTAAAATGTGTCATTTTCATTTCAAGTGATGCTTTGATTTCAGTTTGAAATATTCAATAAATAACCATTAAATAGTACATCAGATATGCACTCTGTCATGAGAAAACATTTCCCAGCTTTAATAGTCGAGCATATTTACAGTAGTACAGTACAGTACTAACCCTAACCCTAACCCATGTCAGTGAAGTATGAGGGCAAAAAAACAAAACTAAATAATCGTTCATTAATCATAATCGAGGTAAAATGTTCAATTAATGGTGATATGGACATATGATTGATTGTCATATCGCCCAGCCCTAATATAAAGTATAAACATACAAATATATAGACTGGATTAATGTAAAGAGCAGAGTTTAAAGCTCTGTGATGAAATGCTGCTCAGCCTCTACTGAGCCTCAGACTTCACTTTTTATGTTCTCATGTTTTTTATGAAGGAACCAGATATTTTCTAACAGTTGTTTCTGTTTTTTACAGACGATCCATGCAGGCCTTGAACTCAGCACAGGTAAGAGTGTTAGATGTGACTCACAGTGAACAGGAAGCTGATATCACCTCCAGGACACTCCACTGGTGTATTGTGTTCACTTCATGATGAACTGGAGTTATTACACATTGTGTCACCACAGAAGAAGAAGTCTAAATTCACACCAGTTCATACACACACATGAAGATTCACTTGTTTCTCATTGGTCAGTTCTTTGTGACTCGGCCTGTCTGAGACTTTTATGAGCTGAGCCAAGAGTCTGTCTCCTCACTACACTCAGGTTTGTTTGGAGGTTTACAGAGCTATACCACCCTCTAGAGGCAGAAAGCAGTAACTACAGTCACAGCACAGGAAAAAGCATTTTAAGTTTCCATGGCAACAAACAGGTAGAGAGGCTGTAATAGGTCCATTTACTGTGTAAACATCAGTGATATAAAAGCTGCTACAACCACAAACTGTTGATTTACATCTAAATGTATCTCTGAGTCATATTTCTATGGACTAAATAGTCATATCATGATATTTAAATCTCTGATATAAAGCTAGTTCAAGCACCAAATCACATGAATTCCCCTACAGTCAAGGGTCACTGAGATCTATGCTAAGCTAGTTATCTTTAGCAGCAGTTGAACTGTTCTCATCATGATCACTTTTAGCTTCTGCTTCATTTGGTCTTGTAGAAAAACAGACTGAACACACAAGATGTGAGTTTATCAAGAATATAGTTTCTATTTACAGATAACAGCCAGGGGGAGATCAGTTAGCAGCTAAGCTAGCAGCTTTAGTAGCAGCTTTAGCTAAGGCTAACCCTAACCCTAACCCTAACCCTAACCCTAACCCCTAACCCTAACCCTATGAGAGCAGCTAGCTTAGCCTTGATGAAACTTGAGGTGTGTAGCTTCAGATGTGTATTTTGCTGAATGAATGTGAGGCTGGCAGGTAGATGACAGATGACACAGTCAGAGTGCAGTCACTGTGAGTCACAACACATTTAACAGTTTTCACTGAAATGAAACTGTTCTCTGATCTGTTTATATAAAGTAAAGCAAACATAATAAAATCTGATTCAGAGCAGAACTCAGTTTGGATCAAATATGGAGTCACTGTGTTTAGTCTTTGTTGGCTCGTATACCGATAAAAACTTGGAGGCGTGTTTTAGAGGCGTGGTCTAGAAGAAACAGAATAACAGGGGCTGTATCCGAATTGCCAAGTACCTCTTCAATCTGTCAGTAGACAGTAAACAGTAGACAGTACCTACTATCTGCTGTATACTGTTTAGTACCTACTATCTGCTGTATACTGTTTAGTATCTACTATCTGCTGTTTACTGTTTAGTATCTACTATCTGCTGTATACTGTTTAGTACCTACTATCTGCTGTTTACTGTTTAGTACCTACTATCTGCTGTATACTGTTTAGTACCTACTATCTGCTGTTTACTGTTTAGTATCTACTATCTGCTGTTTACTGTTTAGTATCTACTATCTGCTGTTTACTGTTTAGTACCTACTATCTGCTGTATACTGGTTAGTACCTACTATCTGCTGTATACTGTTTAGTATATACTATCTGTTGTTTACTGTTTAGTATCTACTATCTGCTGTATACTGTTTAGTATCTACTATCTGTTGTATACTGTTTAGTACCTACTATCTGCTGTATACTGTTTAGTATATACTATCTGTTGTTTACTGTTTAGTATCTATTATCTGTTGTATACTGTTTAGTATCTACTATCTGCTGTATACTGTTTAGTACCTACTATCTGCTGTATACTGTTTAGTATCTACTATCTGCTGTATACTGTTTAGTATCTACTATCTGCTGTATACTGTTTAGTACCTACTATCTGTTGTATACTGTTTAGTACCTACTATCTGCTGTATGCTGTTTAGTATCTACTATCTGTTGTTTACTGTTTAGTATCTACTATCTGTTGTATACTGTTTAGTACCTACTATCTGCTGTATACTGTTTAGTATCTACTATCTGCTGTATACTGTTTAGTACCTACTATATGCTGTATGCTGTATACTGTTTAGTACCTACTATCTGCTGTTTACTGTTTAGTATCTACTATCTGCTGTTTACTGTTTAGTACCTACTATCTGCTGTATACTGTTTAGTACCTACTATCTGCTGTTTACTGTTTAGTACCTACTATCTGCTGTATACTGTTTAGTACGTACTATCTGCTGTATACTGTTTAGTACCTACTATCTGCTGTATACTGTTTAGTATCTACTATCTGTGCTGTATACTGTTTAGTACCTACTATCTGCTGTTTACTGTTTAGTATCTACTATCTGCTGTATACTGTATACTGTTTAGTACCTACTATCTGCTGTATACTGTTTAGTACCTACTATCTGCTGTATACTGTATACTGTTTAGTACCTACTATCTGCTGTATACTGTATACTGTTTAGTACCTACTATCTGCTGTATACTGTTTAGTACCTACTATCTGCTGTATACTGTTTAGTATCTACTATCTGCTGTTTACTGTTTAGTACCTACTATCTGCTGTTTACTGTTTAGTATCTACTATCTGCTTTATACTGTATACTGTTTAGTACCCACTATCTGCTGTATACTGTTTAGTAACTACTATCTGCTGTTTACTGTTTAGTACCTACTATCTGCTGTATACTGTATACTGTTTAGTATCTACTATCTGCTGTATACTGTTTAGTACCTACTATCTGCTGTTTACTGTTTAGTACCTACTATCTGCTGTATACTGTATACTGTTTAGTATCTACTATCTGCTGTATACTGTTTAGTAACTACTATCTGCTGTTTACTGTTTAGTACCTACTATCTGCTGTATACTGTATACTGTTTAGTACCTACTATCTGCTGTATACTGTTTAGTACCTACTATCTGCTGTATACTGTATACTGTTTAGTATCTACTATCTGCTGTTTACTGTTTAGTACCTACTATCTGCTGTATACTGTATACTGTTTAGTATCTACTATCTGCTGTATACTGTTTAGTAACTACTATCTGCTGTTTACTGTTTAGTACCTACTATCTGCTGTATACTGTTTAGTACCTACTATCTGCTGAATACTGTATACTGTTTAGTATCTACTATCTGCTGTATACTGTTTAGTAACTACTATCTGCTGTATACTGTTTAGTAACTACTATCTGCTGTATACTGTTTAGTATCTACTATCTGCTGTTTACTGTTTAGTACCTACTATCTGCTGTATACTGTATACTGTTTAGTACCTACTATCTGCTGTATACTGTTTAGTACCTACTATCTGCTGTATACTGTTTAGTACCTACTATCTGCTGTATACTGTTTAGTATCTACTATCTGCTGTATACTGTTTAGTACCTACTATCTGTGCTGTATACTGTTTAGTACCTACTATCTGCTGTTTACTGTTTAGTACCTACTATCTGCTGTATACTGTTTAGTACCTACTATCTGCTGTTTACTGTTTAGTACCTACTATCTGCTGTATACTGTATACTGTTTAGTATCTACTATCTGCTGTATACTGTTTAGTAACTACTATCTGCTGTTTACTGTTTAGTACCTACTATCTGCTGTATACTGTATACTGTTTAGTACCTACTATCTGCTGTTTACTGTTTAGTACCTACTATCTGCTGTATACTGTATACTGTTTAGTACCTACTATCTGCTGTATACTGTTTAGTACCTACTATCTGCTGTATACTGTATACTGTTTAGTATCTACTATCTGCTGTATACTGTTTAGTACCTACTATCTGCTGTATACTGTTTAGTACCTACTATCTGTGCTGTATACTGTTTAGTATCTACTATCTGCTGTTTACTGTTTAGTACCTACTATCTGCTGTATACTGTATACTGTTTAGTATCTACTATCTGCTGTATACTGTTTAGTACCTACTATCTGCTGTATACTGTTTAGTACCTACTATCTGCTGTATACTGTATACTGTTTAGTATCTACTATCTGTGCTGTATACTGTTTAGTACCTACTATCTGCTGTTTACTGTTTAGTATCTACTATCTGCTGTATACTGTATACTGTTTAGTACCTACTATCTGCTGTATACTGTATACTGTTTAGTACCTACTATCTGCTGTATACTGTATACTGTTTAGTACCTACTATCTGCTGTATACTGTTTAGTACCTACTATCTGCTGTATACTGTTTAGTATCTACTATCTGCTGTTTACTGTTTAGTACCTACTATCTGCTGTTTACTGTTTAGTATCTACTATCTGTGCTGTATACTGTTTAGTATCTACTATCTGCTGTTTACTGTTTAGTATCTACTATCTGTGCTGTATACTGTTTAGTACCTACTATCTGCTGTTTACTGTTTAGTATCTACTATCTGCTGTATACTGTATACTGTTTAGTACCTACTATCTGCTGTATACTGTTTAGTATCTACTATCTGCTGTATACTGTTTAGTATCTACTATCTGCTGTTTACTGTTTAGTATCTACTATCTGCTTTATACTGTTTAGTACCTACTATCTGCTGTATACTGTATACTGTTTAGTATCTACTATCTGCTGTATACTGTATACTGTTTAGTATCTACTATCTGCTGTATACTGTTTAGTATCTACTATCTGCTGTATACTGTATACTGTTTAGTATCTACTATCTGCTGTATACTGTTTAGTATCTACTATCTGCTGTATACTGTTTAGTAACTACTATCTGCTGTATACTGTATACTGTTTAGTATCTACTATCTGCTGTATACTGTTTAGTAACTACTATCTGCTGTTTACTGTTTAGTACCTACTATCTGCTGTATACTGTATACTCTTTAGTATCTACTATCTGCTGTATACTGTTTAGTACCTACTATCTGCTGTTTACTGTTTAGTACCTACTATCTGCTGTATACTGTATACTGTTTAGTATCTACTATCTGCTGTATACTGTTTAGTACCTACTATCTGCTGTTTACTGTTTAGTACCTACTATCTGCTGTATACTGTATACTGTTTAGTACCTACTATCTGCTGTATACTGTTTAGTACCTACTATCTGCTGTATACTGTATACTGTTTAGTATCTACTATCTGCTGTTTACTGTTTAGTACCTACTATCTGCTGTATACTGTATACTGTTTAGTACCTACTATCTGCTGTATACTGTATACTGTTTAGTACCTACTATCTGCTGTTTACTGTTTAGTACCTACTATCTGCTGTATACTGTATACTGTTTAGTACCTACTATCTGCTGTTTACTGTTTAGTACCTACTATCTGCTGTATACTGTATACTGTTTAGTACCTACTATCTGCTGTATACTGTTTAGTACCTACTATCTGCTGTATACTGTATACTGTTTAGTATCTACTATCTGCTGTTTACTGTTTAGTACCTACTATCTGCTGTATACTGTATACTGTTTAGTATCTACTATCTGCTGTATACTGTTTAGTAACTACTATCTGCTGTATACTGTTTAGTACCTACTATCTGCTGTATACTGTTTAGTACCTACTATCTGCTGTATACTGTTTAGTACCTACTATCTGTGCTGTATACTGTTTAGTATCTACTATCTGTGCTGTATACTGTTTAGTATCTACTATCTGCTGTATACTGTATACTGTTTAGTATCTACTATCTGCTGTATACTGTTTAGTAACTACTATCTGCTGTATACTGTTTAGTAACTACTATCTGCTGTATACTGTTTAGTATCTACTATCTGCTGTTTACTGTTTAGTACCTACTATCTGCTGTATACTGTATACTGTTTAGTACCTACTATCTGCTGTATACTGTTTAGTACCTACTATCTGCTGTATACTGTTTAGTATCTACTATCTGCTGTATACTGTTTAGTACCTACTATCTGTGCTGTATACTGTTTAGTACCTACTATCTGCTGTTTACTGTTTAGTACCTACTATCTGCTGTATACTGTTTAGTACCTACTATCTGCTGTTTACTGTTTAGTACCTACTATCTGCTGTATACTGTATACTGTTTAGTATCTACTATCTGCTGTATACTGTTCAGTAACTACTATCTGCTGTTTACTGTTTAGTACCTACTATCTGCTGTATACTGTATACTGTTTAGTACCTACTATCTGCTGTATACTGTTTAGTACCTACTATCTGCTGTATACTGTATACTGTTTAGTATCTACTATCTGCTGTTTACTGTTTAGTACCTACTATCTGCTGTATACTGTATACTGTTTAGTATCTACTATCTGCTGTATACTGTTTAGTAACTACTATCTGCTGTTTACTGTTTAGTACCTACTATCTGCTGTTTACTGTTTAGTACCTACTATCTGCTGTATACTGTATACTGTTTAGTACCTACTATCTGCTGTATACTGTATACTGTTTAGTACCTACTATCTGCTGTTTACTGTTTAGTACCTACTATCTGCTGTATACTGTATACTGTTTAGTACCTACTATCTGCTGTATACTGTTTAGTACCTACTATCTGCTGTTTACTGTTTAGTACCTACTATCTGCTGTATACTGTTTAGTACCTACTATCTGCTGTATACTGTATACTGTTTAGTATCTACTATCTGCTGTTTACTGTTTAGTACCTACTATCTGCTGTATACTGTATACTGTTTAGTACCTACTATCTGCTGTATACTGTTTAGTACCTACTATCTGCTGTATACTGTATACTGTTTAGTATCTACTATCTGCTGTTTACTGTTTAGTACCTACTATCTGCTGTATACTGTATACTGTTTAGTATCTACTATCTGCTGTATACTGTTTAGTACCTACTATCTGCTGTATACTGTATACTGTTTAGTATCTACTATCTGCTGTTTACTGTTTAGTACCTACTATCTGCTGTATACTGTATACTGTTTAGTACCTACTATCTGCTGTATACTGTATACTGTTTAGTACCTACTATCTGCTGTTTACTGTTTAGTACCTACTATCTGCTGTATACTGTATACTGTTTAGTACCTACTATCTGCTGTTTACTGTTTAGTACCTACTATCTGCTGTTTACTGTTTAGTACCTACTATCTGCTGTATACTGTTTAGTACCTACTATCTGCTGTATACTGTATACTGTTTAGTATCTACTATCTGCTGTTTACTGTTTAGTACCTACTATCTGCTGTATACTGTATACTGTTTAGTATCTACTATCTGCTGTATACTGTTTAGTAACTACTATCTGCTGTATACTGTTTAGTACCTACTATCTGCTGTATACTGTTTAGTACCTACTATCTGCTGTATACTGTTTAGTACCTACTATCTGTGCTGTATACTGTTTAGTATCTACTATCTGTGCTGTATACTGTTTAGTATCTACTATCTGCTGTATACTGTATACTGTTTAGTATCTACTATCTGCTGTATACTGTTTAGTAACTACTATCTGCTGTATACTGTTTAGTAACTACTATCTGCTGTATACTGTTTAGTATCTACTATCTGCTGTTTACTGTTTAGTACCTACTATCTGCTGTATACTGTATACTGTTTAGTACCTACTATCTGCTGTATACTGTTTAGTACCTACTATCTGCTGTATACTGTTTAGTATCTACTATCTGCTGTATACTGTTTAGTACCTACTATCTGTGCTGTATACTGTTTAGTACCTACTATCTGCTGTTTACTGTTTAGTACCTACTATCTGCTGTATACTGTTTAGTACCTACTATCTGCTGTTTACTGTTTAGTACCTACTATCTGCTGTATACTGTATACTGTTTAGTATCTACTATCTGCTGTATACTGTTCAGTAACTACTATCTGCTGTTTACTGTTTAGTACCTACTATCTGCTGTATACTGTATACTGTTTAGTACCTACTATCTGCTGTATACTGTTTAGTACCTACTATCTGCTGTATACTGTATACTGTTTAGTATCTACTATCTGCTGTTTACTGTTTAGTACCTACTATCTGCTGTATACTGTATACTGTTTAGTATCTACTATCTGCTGTATACTGTTTAGTAACTACTATCTGCTGTTTACTGTTTAGTACCTACTATCTGCTGTATACTGTATACTGTTTAGTACCTACTATCTGCTGTATACTGTTTAGTACCTACTATCTGCTGTATACTGTATACTGTTTAGTATCTACTATCTGCTGTATACTGTTTAGTGTCTACTATCTGCTGTATACTGTTTAGTACCTACTATCTGCTGTATACTGTTTAGTACCTACTATCTGCTGTTTACTGTTTAGTACCTACTATCTGCTGTATACTGTTTAGTACCTACTATCTGCTGTTTACTGTTTAGTACCTACTATCTGCTGTATACTGTTTAGTATCTACTATCTGCTGTATACTGTTTAGTACCTACTATCTGCTGTATACTGTTTAGTACCTACTATCTGCTGTATACTGTTTAGTATCTACTATTCAGTAGGCAGATATTTGTTCCTACTTCTTCTGATTCATTCAGTCAGGAAGTGGTGTCATTTATGTTTCCTGAACCGGCCGCATCCACCCGTTTTTTTTGTTTTTTTTTGTTTAGCTTTATTCAAGAAGAGTAATGCTCATATACAGTCAGGTAAACAAAAAACAATATCACAATGTAAATCAAGTAAAAGATTAAATAACTAAATAACATACAGTACATAAAGAACAAATGAAAGACAGTAATATACAGAATATAAAATAAACCAATAAAGACACATTTAAATAGTGAAATCATTATTTAAACAGAGGAGGAAAGGTTTTATAATAATGCAGATATTTGTTTTATTTTCTGTTGTTAATTTAAAGTAGTGATTTCAGTCAGGACTTTAACTCTAGATTAAAAATTTATTAAATGAATCCACGCTCGTTTATTTTGATTTGGAGGCGCACGTGAAGTGACGATTTACGTTTAAGTTCGTACAGCATTGTGGGTAAAATACAATTAATTTCCTAAAAGCACGCATCCGATCCATACTGCATAAAACCAGGAAGTTAGTATCCATACTGAAATGTTCAGTATACTGAGGTGGACCAAAAAATGACCACTGAATGACCACGAGAGTTCAGACTACTGAAAAGTACTGACTACTGAACTGTGGATATTATATTATATTATTATATAAAGTACTGACTACTGAACTGTGACTATTATATTATATTATTATATAAAGTACTGACTACTGAACTGTGACTATTATATTATATTATTATATAAAGTACTGACTACTGAACTGTGGGTATTATATTATATTATTATATAAAGTACTGACTACTGAACTGTGACTATTATATTATATTTTTTATATATTAATATATATATATTATATCAGGATTTAGAGTCCACCATAGCACTGAGACTGCACTAGTTAGAGTTACAAACGATCTACTTCTAGCCTCAGACAGGGGACTTCTGTCTGTGCTCGTCTTGTTAGATCTTAGTGCTGCTTTTGACACCATTGACCATCGGATCCTGTTGTACAGACTGGAGCATTTGCTTGGAATTACAGGGACAGCTTTAAGTTGGTTTGAATCCTACTTATCAGACCGATCTCAGTTTGTACATGTTAATGATGAGTCCTCTATGCACACTAAAGTTTGCCATGGAGTCCCACAAGGTTCAGTGCTTGGACCAATTCTTTTTACATTATATATGCTTCCTCTGGGAAATATTATGAGGAAACACTCCATACAGTTTCATTGTTATGCAGATGATACTCAGCTTTATGTATCAATGAAGCCCGATGGTACCAGTCAGTTATGTCAGCTAGAAACATGCCTTAAGGATGTTAGGACCTGGATGACCAGAAATTTTTTGCTACTTAACTCAGACAAGACTGAAGTTATTGTGCTAGGCCCTAAGAACCTCAGAGAGACTTTTTCTAGTGATGTGACTGTCCTTAATGACATCAGCCTGGCATCTAGCACCACTGTTAGGAATCTAGGATTTATTTTTGATCAAGATATGACTTTTAGCTCTCACATCAGTCAAGTTTCAAGAACAGCCTACTTTCACCTTCGTAATATATCCAAGATCAGGAATATCCTGTCGCAAAGTGATGCAGAAAAACTAGTTCATGCATTTGTTACCTCCAGACTGGATTATTGTAACTCTCTTTTGTCAGGGTGCTCTGGCAAATCTCTAAAGACTCTTCAACGGGTCCAGAATGCTGCAGCTCGTGTACTGACCAGAACCAGGAAATGGGACCACATCACTCCTGTCCTGGCTTCTCTGCACTGGCTCCCTATACAGTCTAGAATAGAATTCAAGATCCTTCTTCTCACCTACAAAGCTCTAAATGGCCAGGCACCATCTTATCTTAAGGAGCTACTAGTGCCGTACTGTCCCTCGAGAGCGTTGCGGTCCCGGAGTGCAGGCCTGCTGGTGGTACCTACAGTCTCCAAGTGTACTATGGGAGGTAAAGCCTTCAGTTATCAGGCCTGCTGGTGGTACCTACAGTCTCTAAGTGTACTATGGGGGGTAAAGCCTTCAGTTATCGGGCTCCTCTCCTCTGGAACCGCCTTCCAGCCGGGGTCCGGGAGGCAGACACAGTCTGTATTTTTAAGAATAGACTTAAAACTTTCCTTTTTGATAAATCTTATAGTTAGGGCTGGTGCTGGTGTAGACCAGCTCTTAGTTATGCTGTTATAGGCTTAGACTACCGGGGGAACTGGCACCCTGAGCTTCTCTCTCTCTCTCTCTCTCTCTCTCTCTCTCTCTCTGCATATACAGTACATCATATTACTGCATGTATCTATCTATAAATCTCAGTCACTAACCACCTACTTTCCTGGGAGCTCTTGAGCTCTCCTAGGCTCCTCAAGATCGTCGGTTGATGGCTTGCCAGAACAACCCCCACCCCACCACTACCCCCTCCCCACCGGATCGTGGGTTGGCGGCCTGCCAGAACAACCCCCCACACCCCCTCCCCTCCCCACCGGATTGCTGATGGACGGTCTACCTCCCCCCACCCCCTTGCTCTCTATCCCTCTTCCTGCATCTTATCCCATCTCTCCCCCTATCCCTTTCCAAGCCCGGCGCAGTCTAGGCCTGTGAAGACTGTTTCGTCATGAGCCGGGGATCCGGCCGAAGATTTCTGCCTTTTAATAAGGCAGTTTTTTCTTACCACTGTAACTTTTGCTGCTTTGCTAAAGTGCTCATGATGGATAGGCCGGATCTTTGTAACATAGCAATAAGTAAGGTCTTTTACCTGCTTTTTGTAACATAACAATGAGTAAGGTATTTTACCTGCTTCTTGTAAAGTGTCTCGAGATAACACTTGTTATGAGTTAACGCTATACAAATAAAAGTTGATTGATTGATTGATTGATATTATATTATTATATAAAGTACTGACTACTGAACTGTGACTATTATATTATATTATTATATAAAGTACTGACTACTGAACTGTGGATATTCGGAAACGGCCACACACTCTTATAGCTTACTATCTTAAAACAGGATAAATAGCATGGTTATTGTGACCTCTAGTGGTAGCACACAGAATATTTTTAGATTGAAACTATGTGAATCATGAGCTAACTTTAATCTGGAGCTTTATGAATATATTATTATTCAATGATAAACAACAGCTAATAACTCTTCATCATCATCCCGTGTCTGCTCTGAAACGTTTAAAGAGGGAAACACCCTTTCAGTGTTTTAATGTAGTCTTTAAAGTCACTCAGCACATTAGGGGAACGACTCAACCTGAGTTCAGTTTGGAGGAAAATATTTATTCCTTCACTAAATCTATTTTCTGACACTTTAAACTTCTACTCCAGAACACCTAAGAGGTAAGAAATGACTTTATACTTTCATTTAGTTTGAACTCAGAGGAAGAACAAAACTATGGACCATATTATTCAACATGAGATTATTATTATTATTATTATTATTATTATTATGAGAGCTATCCTCTTTGTTTGTCCTCTGCTTCTCTTTGTTTTATATATTTCAGATGACATTAAAATGTTGTATTCTTTATTCTATATATTATTTCTGCCAATATCATCCTGAACACCATTGTGCACCAGGGCTGTCCTCGGTTTACTCCTTATTTCTACTCTGCAGACACAACGACCACCCCACCCATCGCTCCAACACTTTGATTAAGTTTGAAGATTACTCATCAAATGTGTGTATGTTATGGATAAGTCTAAAGAGCTTTCAGAGAGGAGGTCCGGACATGATCTGCATTGTACACTGACAACAACCTAAGTCCCAACAGCAGTAAAACCAAAGTAATCAATTTTAACTTCAGAAAGAAAACAGTTTGAACATTTCAGGAGGAGGTGAATCGGGTTGCCAGTTTTTAAATTCTTGAAGCTCATGAATCTAAGTACCTGACCTGGAGCCTGAACACCTGGTTCCTGGTAAGGAGGGCCCAGCAGCTCTTCCCTTTTTTTTACAGACCACTGCAGGACAACAGACTGCCTCAAACACTTTAAACTTCTATCATTGCACAATATATCTGATATCAATAGCAATAAAGGATCTATCTTTCTAGATCATCTGACAATAAACAAGCTTCCTTCAATAAAAAAATAAAGCTGTGACCTTTGATTCCCTGTTGCTATGGTGATTGTTAGACTTTGGTATTTCCTGCTGTCAGGAGACTTGACTTTGACGTTGTCCTGTTGTGACGCAGATCTGTTCTCCGTGTTGAAGGTAAGAGACACTTTTTCTTCTGTTTCAAAGACTTTCATTTAAGTTTAGGTGTAAAAAGAGCTGTAAGCTAACAGTTAGCCACCAGGTTCATTAGCTGCTCTGACTACAGAAGTGAAGGAGACACAACTATAATCACACTATATATAAGCATGCAATATCACTGCAACTTAATCACACTATGTATAAGAATGCAATATCACTGCAACTTAATCACACTATGTATAAGAATGCAATATCACTGCAACTTAATCACACTATGTATAAGAATGCAATATCACTGCAACTTAATCACACTATGTATAAGCATGCAATATCACTGCAACTTAATCACACTATGTATAAGCATGCAATATCACTGCAACTTAATCACACTATTGACATGCAACAAACTTGTGGTGTTTGGTTACTCAGCTCGCAACCAAAATGACCTTGACCCCGATGGTCCGCCCTGACGCTGTGCTGGGGAAGTGGTGACAATTAACACAAACAAAACAAACAAGACGAAAAACAAAAAAATAAACTAGTCCACCTACTGAGGCATCCCCAGAGATCTTTTGCCTCAAATACCAGCTCATATGCCAGGCGGACTAGAAACAAAAATCAACACAGAAGAAAACAAACAAAACCCAGACAGTAAGAGCAGCAGAGGAAATCTGCCAGGCTCCCTAAAACAAAGAAAATAGAAGCATTAGTTGGTCACCTTAATACATTTCCCTAATCCCAAAATAAACATAATACAAAACCATATCCTCAACATCAATTACACAGTGGCCATAGCTTTATTAGACAAAAAAACATATCGCTGTGCTGGTGTGCTGGGCCCAAACCTTCCCAGCAACCCCCGCCAAGTACAACACCCGGCGACTTTGCTAAAAATGGAGGACAAGGCATAAGTACATGACTTTATAACCATTTAAGTAAAACTAAATTAAAACCACATTCAAAACTTCCGCTACACACCAGAGACACTCACTTAGCGTTCAGCCCCTGAAGTCACACCTGATGTGTCCAAACGTTGCGACCAAATGACAACTGGAAACACAATAGTTCTGGTATTAATACCTTCTCTTTATAAAACATTTAAAAAACAAAGCATGTTTCCTGACCAGTTTTCCCAGACGCAAACAAACAAAACAGATGAGGGTGTGCACCGTCCCTCTCCTTCCGGCTGGGAACCAAAACACCACCTCTCTGTTCCTACCCCCCTTTATACCCTCGCGGAGAATAGCAGCGTCTCAGGTGCCACCGGCTACACCTGGCTTAAGGGAAATATAACTATAAATATCATTCTAAAACATTTTAATGACTTTGAAAAATCCTTCTCTGAACTCAAGTTTTCTCAGTCTTAAACATAAATTCATTCTCCACGGTATCAAACGCTTTGAAAAAATCAATAAACTAAATTAAACAATCTGATTCAATGAGTGATTCGTAGTCAATCATGTCTATAATCAGTCTCATATGGTTGTGAATATATCTTCCCTTTGTAGAGGCTGATTGGTATTCCTCTAGAAGTTTTCTGAGGACATGTTTAAGACGATTTGTGTAAACTGGGGCATCTCATGTTGCCTAGCAACAACAGATCTTTGTTAGGTTTAGGAAGCGAGGTTATTAAACCTGTTTTCATGGTAGGGGACAAATACACTTCTTGAATACATTCCAGAAAGGCTTTGTATAATAACTCCATGATGTCCACCCAAAAATGTTTTAGAAATTCTGACGTCAGCACGGCTATTCCTGGTGATTTTCAATTCTTCATTTGTTTCAGTGCCATATCCATTTCTGTTAGTTT